>NC_053432.1:34466206-34521351 GCF_007990345.1 Gossypium hirsutum
GGCATTTGAACGAGGCTATATCCGGTTAAATTCCGAAGGTACGTGATTTGGAATGAATGATCTTGCTGTAAAAAATTTCAGTTAATCCTCTAGAAACATCCAACATTGAGGTATGTTTCGTATGTGCTTGAATTTAGTTGAGCCCTTACAAATAAGTATTCGCTCAGTTGATAAACGAGCTACCGGCCTTTGGCTAAGTTGATCTTTTGTGTATGTACATAAGGGTTGGTAATGTGAAGCAAGTATGATATCGAGATTTGCATATGAATATCCGTTACTATGAATCTATACTTTGTGTGCTGGATCTTGCTCAAACTTACTAGCATAAATTGCTTACTCCGTTCATTTCCTTGTTTTATAGATTTGGTTCCAGCTATCGGACTCGATCTTGAATCAAAGTCGCCCACTATCAAGCCCCCCCTTTGGTACATTTTGGTTGAACTTCGAAATGGCATGTATAGGACTACCCGTTTGTTGTGGGTCGTGGACCCTTTGGACTTGTATATTTGGATAGCCATGCGAAAATGGCTTATATGTGTTTGAGTATAATGTTATAACCATTTGGTGTGGATATGCTTGACAAGGATTGGCCATGGGAATGGTTAATCACTTTCATAAATTTGCTATTTATGCAAAAGGGCTAGTTGAATCATGGAAACCATGTAATAGGTAAAGTCTACCTTAAAGGCAGATGCTGACAGCAGCAGTGAGGTAGATTTGGAAAATCACTAAAAATAGTAGGAATGGAATTAAATAGTGAATAATTATGTAACGAACCTTGATGAATCTATTTTATAGGAAAGTAAGAAACAATCATACGGACAGTATGTTAAGAGATATTCAGGTTCTCGTGAGACAGGGCAGAACGGTTTCTGGATTCCCTGTTCCGACTTTGGAAATTCATTATAAATTAACCAGAGACAATTAGGAGTAACCATATATGTATAGATTCTCTCTGAGTCTAGTTTCTATAGAAACAAACGGATCATATTGAAGCCCTGTACAGGGAGATATTCAAGTCGTAATGCGCAAAGGCAGGGTAGTCGATCCCTGTAACATGGGAGATTTGACTAATAAACTGTACTAATTGACCCACCAAAAATTCTAGAAAAAAATATGTAGATGGAATATGAGTCTAGTTTCAGGGAAAATTTACGGAACTGGATTCCGAGTTTGTGAACTCAAGATATGATTTTAAAGCGACTATTACGCAGATTGGCAGTGTCTGGAAATTTTCTTTTAAAAGTCTGTTAACACCTCGTGTTCGACTCCGGTGACGGTCTCGGGTTCGGGGTGTTACATTTGATTGGTATCAGAGCTACGGTTTAGTCATTCTAGGACTACCGTAATGCGTTGGGTCTAGCTATACATGCCATTTTATGTGATTACTTGATAGTGTGGTGATTTCTGACAATTGTAAATGTGTTTATTTATAGTAATGGATCCCGATCCCGACGAGAGGTAGCTGATGATCTTGAGAGTGTAGCGCCTGCTCCCGCACAAGGGACAGGCCGGCGGACTCTCAACCTAATGCTAGTAACCCGAATGATGAAGCTAGACAAGCTTTCTATAGCGTGATGAATGATTGGTTCAACCAATACATTCGAACTAATACGGCTGTTCCACAACCTCCATTCCCGACTAATACCACCCCCGCACCTACAATACCTCCGGTAACTGACCAAATAAGGTCAAATAAGCCCCCAGTTGACAGAATCCGAAACATGGGGCTACTGAATTTAAGGCTACGGATAGCGACGATGCCGAGCAAGCTGAATTTTGGTTGGACAACACTATCCGGGCACTCGATGAGCTATCTTGTACACCCGATGAATGCCTAAAGTGTACTATCTCCTTGCTACGCGATTCTGCCTACTATTGTGGAGTACTCTGACTTCTGTTGTGCCCCGAGAGCAAGTAACTTGGGAGTTTTTCCAAACTGAGTTTCGGAAAAAGTATATCAGTCAGAGATTTGTTGATCAAAAACGGAAGGAATTTCTTGAGCTTAAGCAAGGTTCCATGTCAGTTACTGATTACAGCGAAAATTTGTTAGACTTAGTAGATACGCTCGGGAATGTGTTTCGTCCGAGGCTATTATGTGTAAACGCTTCGAGGATGGGCTGAATGAAGATATAAAATGTTCGTTGGCGTTCTTGAAATACGAGAGTTCGTAGTACTTGTCGAGCGAGCTTGTAAAGCCGAAGAGCTTAGAAAAGAAAAACAAAAAGTTGATGAGGGAACTGGAGAGTTTCGTAAAAGATCCTCGGGAAAGTCTCTTCAACAGGCATCGAAGAAATTTCGAGATGATGCAGGCCAGTTTAGAGGCACTTCGGCCTTTTTAGACGAGATCGTGATCGACCCCCTGTGGGTACACGAGGCACTTCGGTCGCCAGTGTTGGGAATGAACGTCGAGACAGAAGAAATGTCGATATTGCGGTAAATGGCATTCGGGGAGTTGTAGATTCCCTGACCGCTCCTGTTACAAGTGCGGATCAGTTGACCACTTCATTAAAGATTGCCCAGGTTGTCTGAACAGAATGTAAATCAGAGTGGGAAACCGGGTGCTACCACTGCTCGAGGTAGACCATCTGGAAATACGGGCAATGCTAGTGGTGGTCAGAGAGGATCTAGAGATGCTACGACCAGATCCGAGGCTCGTGCGCCTGCTAGAGCTTATGCTATACGTGCCCGCGAGGATGCTTCTTCGCCTGATGTTATTACCGGTACTTTTACTCTCTTTGATACTAATGTCATTGCTTTGATTGACCCCGGTTCTACTCATTCTTACTTATGTGAAACCTTAGCATCCAGTAAGACTTTACCTATTGAGTCTACTGAGTTCGTAATTCGGGTGTCAAATCCCTTGGGTCGTTACGTGCTTGTCGACAAAGTGTGTAAGAAATGTCCCCTAGAAATTCGAGATTCCTGTTTTCCGGCAGACTTGATGCTTTTGCCGTTTGATGAATTTATGTTATTCTTGGTTTGGATTGGTTGACCGCGCATGATGCGGTTGTGAATTGCAAAAGCAAGACTATTGATTTGAGGTGCGCAAATAACGAAGTAATCCGAGTTGAGTCTACGGACTTGGAGGGGATGCCAGCTGTAATATCAGCAATGTTGGCCCAGAAATATGTAAGAAAAGGGTGCGAAGCATACCTTGCGTATGTACTTGATGACAAAGAATTAGAAAAGAAACCCGAATCTATGCCGGTGGTTTGTGAATACCCGGATGTTTTTCCTGAAGAATTACCGAGTTTACCACCTGTTCGGGAGGTAGAGTTTGGTATTGAGCTTGTACTTGGGACTACACCGATTTCGATAGCTCCATATCATATGGCACCCACTGAGTTAAAAGAGTTGAAAGCTCAGTTGCAAGAATTGACGGATAGAGGTTTTGCCCGACCAAGTTTCTCACCTTGGGGTGCACCAGTATTGTTCGTGAAAAAGAAGGACGGAACCATGAGGTTGTGCATTGACTATCGTCAACTGAATAAAGTGACGATAAAGAACAAATATCTGTTGCCGCGCATCGATGATTTGTTCGACCAACTGAAGGGAGCCACAGTGTTCTCAAAAATAGATTTGAGATCGGGCTATTATAGTTGCGAATTCGAGATTCGGACATACCAAAAACTGCCTTCAGAACGAGATATGGTCACTACGAATTCTTAGTGATGCCGTTTGGGCTCACTAATGCCCCTGCGGTATTTATGGATTTGATGAATCGGATCTTCAGACCATATTTGGATCAGTTCGTAGTTGTGTTCATTGATGACATCTTGGTCTATTCAAGAGATGAGACCGAACATGCTGAGCACCTGAGACTAGTGTTGCAAATTTTGCGGGAGAAGCAGTTATATGCTAAGTTCAGTAAGTGTGAGTTCTGGTTAAGAGAGGTTAGCTTCTTGGGTCATGTGGTATCCGCATCGGGTATTCGAGTTGACCCGAGCAAAATTTCAGCCATACTTAACTAGAAGCCTCCAAGAAATATTACCGAAGTTCGGAGCTTCCTGGGGCTCGCCAGTTATTACCGACGATTTGTAAAAGGTTTCTCGATGATAGCCACACCAATGACGAAGCTACTTCAAAAGGATGTTAAGTTCGAATGGACGGAGAAATGTCAGAAAAGTTTTGATCAACTAAAAACTTATTTGACTGAAGCTCCAATTTTAGTGCAACCCGAATCAGGCAAAGAGTTTGTCATTTATAGTGACGCATCCCTACTTGGTTGGGTTGCGTATTGATGCAAGAAGGTCGAGTGGTGGCCTATGCGTCGAGACAATTAAAGCCACATGAGAAAAATTATCCGACCCATGATCTTGAACTAGCTGCCATCGTATTTGCTTTAAAAATATGGCGACATTACTTATTTGGTGAAAAGTGCCATGTATTTTCGGATCACAAAAGTCTCAAATATTTGATGACTCAAAGAGACTTAAATCTGCGACAAAGACGTTGGCTTGAGTTGTTGAAAGATTACGAGCTTGTCATTGATTACCACCCGGGAAAGGCTAATGTGGTTGCGGACGCCTTAAGCCGAAAATCATTGTTTGCTTTACGAGCGATGAATGTGCAGTTGTCTATTCTACCCGACAATGTGTTAGTAGCTGAATTAAAAGCCAAACCATTATTGATTCATCAAATTCGTGAAGCCCAGAAAGTTGATGATAAATTGGTTGCAAAACGGGCTGAGTGTGCTCCGAACAAGGAATCAGAGTTTCAAATTGATGATGATGATTGTTTGAGGTTCAGAAGTCGTTTGTGTGTTCCAAGGAATTCGGAACTCATTTCGATGATTCTGAACGAAGCCCATTGTAGCCGAATGTCAATTCACCTGGGGAGTACGAAAATGTACAACGATTTGAAACGTTGGTTTTCGTGGCATGGTATGAAACGAGACATCTCCGACTTTGTTTCGAGATGTTTAATATGTCAACAAGTGAAAGCGGAACATCAAGTGCCTTCAGGATTACTTTAGCCGATCATGATACCCGAGTGGAAATGGGATCGAGTCACAATGGACTTTGTGTCCGGACTGCCATTGTCAACAAGTAAGAAGGATGCGATTTGGGTTGTTGTTGATAGACTGACTAAGTCGGCTCACTTTATCCCCGTGCGTACGGTTTTTCATTGGATAAACTAGCCGAATTGTATGTTTCTCAGATTGTGAGAATACACGGGGTACCTATTTCTATCGTGTCGGATAGAGATCCGAGATTCACCTCGCGATTTTGGAGGAAATTGCAAGAAGCTTTGGGTACCAAGCTGCATTTTAGCACTGCTTTTCACCCCCAAACCGATGGTCAATCTGAGCGGATAATTCAGATACTTGAGGATATGTTGAGATGTTGCATCCTCGAGTTCAGTAGTTCATGGGAACGGTATTTACCTTTGATTGAATTCGCTTACAATAATAGTTTTCAATCAAGTATTAAGATGGCACCTTACGAGGCTTTGTTTTGGACCGAGCTCGGTGAAAGTAAAATTTTCGGAGTTGATTTGATTAAAGATGCCGAACAGAAAGTAAAGGTAATCCGTGAAAGTCTGAAGGTAGCCACAGATCGTCAGAAATCGTATGCGGATTTGAAACGAAAGGACATTGAATATCAGGTGGGAGATAAAGTGTTCCTTAAAGTTTCGCCTTGGAAAAAGGTACTCAGGTTTGGCCGTAAGGGAAAGTTGAGCCCGAGATTCATTGGGCCGTACGAAATCTCCGAACGAGTTGGTCCGGTTGCGTATAGATTGATTTTGCCCCTGAGCTTGAAAAGATTCACGACGTCTTTCATGTTTCGATGCTTCGACGCTATCGATCTGATCCATCGCACATAATTAGCCCATCAGAGGTTGAAATTCAAGCCGATATGAGTTATGAAGAAGAACCGATGCGTATCCTAGCTCGTGAAGTGAAGGAGTTGCGAAACAAAAGGGTTCCGTTAGTGAAGGTGTTATGGCTCAAACACGGGATCGAGGAAGCTACTTGGGAAACTGAGAGCTCGATGAAAGAACGATCCCAAACCTATTTACCGGTAAGCTTTTCGGGGACGAAAATTTCTTAAGTGGGGGAGAGTTGTGACAGCCCAAAATTGACCCTAGTCGGGAAGTGGTTTCGGGACCGCTAAACCGAGTCACCGAAATGTTTGAATGTGATATTTATTGTCTAGAATATGTAATTATGAATGTGTGAAAATTTCAAGCTTCGATTTAGTCGATTGCATGTGAATTTAGTCAATAGGACTTATGTGCGACATTTTTGAAATATGATAGGTCGAAGCATAAGGACCTATTAGTGCATGAAATAAAAAGGGGGACTTGCATGTCAAATTCCCCCTAACTAGTAGTGGCCGGCCATGACAAGCATGGTAGACCAAGTGTGATGGGCAAAACATGTCATAGACATGTTGTGTTAGTGCATCATGAGTGGAAACATGTCACAAACATGTTATGTTAGTGAGGTATGTTAGGAAAAATAAAATAAGGAGCATGGGCATTAAATAATGAAAGGGAATATGATGAAAACAAAAAAAAAGTGTGTGGTTGTTTCTTCCCCCCCCATTTAGCCGAAACTAGAAAGAAAAACAAAAAAAAAGTGCTCATCCTTTGGTTCATCTTTGGCCAAAAATTTTAAGGAGGAAGGAAGAAGAAAGGTTGAAGAGGTTCAGCCATGCATGTGACTAGGCTAAGGTATGTTTGGTGATGTTCCATGAGATGCATGCATATTTTAGTTGTTAGCTTGAGTTCTACCTAGCCCATGGTCTAAATCTTGCTATGTGATGGAAATGACACTCGGCCATGGATGCATCATTCTTGGTTGATGTTTGATGTTGTGGTGATGAGGCATGAAGATGAGTTAAGTTTCGGCTAAGGTGGATTTGTGTTGATGTCATTTACATGCTAAGAGTAAAGCTTTGTAATGATGCATGTGATGGTGGATTGATGATTCTTGAATCTTCTTTTTAGCATTTTTAGTGAGCACATATGTGCATTGGTTGCTAAATGGAGAAGAATCGGCTAGCAAGTTGTGTGCTAAGGCCGAATATAATTTTTGTATATTAATGAGTAATGCATGTGTTAAATTGATGGAAAGGGAGAGGATGCTTTACTAGTGTATATATGTGTGTATTAGCCAAGTTTTGAACTTGAAACAAAAGGGTGTTTAGTCAATACAAGTGACCATACTTGTAGAATGTATTAAGTGTTGAAATCGGCCCCAAAATAGACATGCATATTCGGCCAAGGGGGAAAAATTAGCTAAAAATGTTGAGTTTGATTCATGATTCCGTACATATGTGACTTTAATGTCTAATGTATAAATATGGGCTAAGTGCCTTGTGTTCCTCTTTTCGATGCTCAAATGATTAAATCAATTTATTTGTTTAATTAAGCTCAAGAGCAAAGGGGAAATAAATCCGATAAAGGGAAGGAAAAAGTGGTCGAATAGCTATCGGAATCGTTCGACAACACCCGAGGTAAGTTCTTGAGTAAGAGAGCTTAAATTAAGATTTGATTAGATCATGTTTAAGCAAATCAAAATCATGCTCTTTGTGTGTGGCTATTGAGCCGAAATCACAAGAATGATAAGTGTCTTGTGTTTGAGTTTTGCTAACGAAAATGAAATACGAATGTGCCATGATTTATTGTTAAATGTGCATGGTTATTTGAATGATGTCCGGGCTAAGTCCCGAAGGCTTTGTGCTAAGTGACCATATCCGGACTAAGATCCGAAGGCATTTGTGCGAGATACTAATTCCGGGCTAAGCCCGAAGGCATTGGTGCGAGTTACTAAATCCAGGTTAAGTCCCGAAGGCATTTGTGCGAGTTACTAAATCCGGGTTAAGTCCCGAAGGCATTTGTGCGAGTTACTATAACCGGGCTATGTCCCGAAGGCATTTGAACGAGGAGCTATATCCGGTTAAATTCCGAAGGTACGTGATTTGGGAATGAATGATCTTGCTGTAAAAATTTCAGTTAATGCTCTAGAAACATCCCAACATTGAGGTATGTTTCGTATGTGCTTGAATTTAGTTGAGCCCTTACAAATAAGTATTCGCTCAGTTGATAAACGAGCTACCGGCCTTTGGCTAAGTTGATCTTTTGTGTATGTACATAAGGGTTGGTAATGTGAAGCAAGTATGATATCGAGAATTTGTGCATATGAAATTATCCGTTTAACTATATGAATGCTATACTTTTGTTGTGCTGGAATTCCTTGCTCAAAACTTACTAAGCATAAATTGCTTACTCCGTTTCATTGCTCCTCTGTTTTATAGATTTGGTTCTCCAGCTATCGGACTCGGGATCTTGAAGTCAAAGTCGCCCACACTATCAAAGCCCCCCCTTCTGGTACAATTTTGGTTGAACTTCGAAATGGCATGTATAGGACTACCCGTTTGTTGTGGGTCGTGGACCCTTTGGACTTGTATAATTTTGGATAGCCATGCGAAAATGGCTTATATGTGTTTGAGTATAATGTTATAACCATTTGGTGTGGATATGCTTGACAAGGATTGGCCATGGGAATGGTTAATCACTTTCATAAATTGTGCTATTTATGCAAAAAGGGCTTGTTGAATCATGGAAACCATGTAATAGGTAAAGTCTACCTTAAAGGCAGATGCTGACAGCAGCAGTGAGGTAGATTTGGAAAATCACTAAAAATAGTAGGAATGGAATTAAATAGTGAATAAATTATGTAAACTAACCTTGATGAATCTATTTTCATAGGAAAGTAACGAAACAATCATACGGATAGTATGTTAAGAGATATTCAGGTTCTTGTGAGACAGGGCCAGAATGGTTTCTGGATTCCCTGTTCCGACTTTGGAAATTCATTATAAATTAACAAGAGACAATTAGGAGTCAAGCCATATATGTATAGATTCCTCTCTGAGTCTAGTTTCTATACAAACAAACGGCATCAGTATTGAAGCCCTATACAGGGAGATATTCAAGTCGTAATGCGAAAAGGTCAGGGTAGTTGATCCCTGTAACATGGGAGACTTTGACTAATAAACTGTACTAATTGGCCCGACAAAAATTCTAGAAAAAAATATGTAGATGGGCATATGAGTCTAGTTTCAGGGAAAATTTACGGAACTGGATTCCGAGTTTCTGAACTCAAGATATGATTTTTAAAGCGACTATTATGCAGATTGGCAGTGTCTGGAAATTTTCTTTTAAAAGTTTGTTAACACCTCGTGTTCGACTCCGGTGACGGTCTCGGGTTCGGGGTGTTACAACCCTAGTTTTTCTTCTTTACTTTGATAATTTCGGCTAACATGGATGAATTAAACACAAATTTCATGATTTCTTTTATTAAATACTTAATAATTCATCATTTACCATTTTACCCTTCATTAATAACATATAAAATTTCATTAACCATAGGCATCCATTATTGAAATGGTCTAATCTCAACATATGACCTTTCATTTACAAAGACAGAGCAAATAAGCACTTTAGCAAATAGAACATGACTTTTGCATTTTATACGATTAAGTCCTTTTCCAAAATTAAGCACACAATCGATCAAATTTTCATACGAAACTTTCACACATACTAATTCTCATATAATAAGCACAGAAAATAATATGTAAATATTATTTTGACTTAGATTTGTGGTTTCGAAACCACTATTCAGACTAGGGTCTTAACCATACTGTTACAACTCTCCCCCTTTAAGGACTTTCTTCCCTAAAAATCTTAGCGTTGAATAGATTCAGATATTGTTGTCTTATAACATTTTCAGGCTCCCACGTAGCCTCTTCAATACCATGTCGATGCCACATTACTTTAACTAACAAAATTTTCTTGTTACACAATTCTTTAACATTGCGAGCTAATATACGGTTCGGTTCTTCTTCATAAGTCATATTAGACTGAATCTTAATCTTAGATGGAGAAATTACATGCGATGGATCAGATCTATATCGTCGAAGCATCGATACATGAAACACGTTATGCATCTTTTCTAATTTTGGTGGTAACAACAATCTATATGCAACCGGTCTGATACGCTCTATAATCTCATACGGCCCAATGAATCTCGAAGTCAATTTGCATTTTCGGCCAAATCGAAGTACTTTCTTCCACGAAGATACTTTTAAAAAAACTTTGTCACCGATCTCAAATTCAATATCTTTTCGTTTCAAATTTGTGTAAGATTTCTGACGATCAAAAGCTGCTTTCATATTATCTCAAATCACTTTTACTTTTTTTTTAGTCTCTTTTATCAAATCGACCCCGTGTATCTTATTTTCACATCGTTTAGTCCAATACAAAGGTGTAAGGCATTTTCTACCATATAAGGCTTTGTACGGTGCCATTTTAATGCTCAATTGAAAACTATTATTATAAGCAAATTCAATCAAAGGCAAAATACTGTTCCCACGTACCTTCAAACTCAAGAATGCAACATCTTAACATATCCTCGAGTATCTGAATAATCAACCATCCGTTTGTGAATGAAAAGTAGTACTGAAATACAATTTCATACCTAAATCCTCTTACAGTTTCTTCCAGAACCGTGAAGTGAATCTCGAATCTCTATCTGACACAATAGACAATGGCACACCATGTAATCTCACAATATCAAAAATGTATAACTTATCTACCTTATCAAGCGAGTAATTAGATCGTACCGGAATAAAATGAGCTAATTTCGTCAATCGATCAACCACAACCTTGATTGCATCTTTCTTTCTCATAGATAACAACAAACTCAAAACAAAATCCATTGTCACTCTATCCCATTTCCATTCTGGAATCATAATCAGTTGTAACAAGCCAGATGGTACCTAATGTTCATCTTTAACTTGCTGCTAGATCAAGCATTTCGAAACAAAGTCAGAGATATCTCTTTTCATTCCAGACCACCAGTAATGTTGTTTCAAATCATTACACATTTTCGTACTACCCGGATGTACAGATAAACGACTGTTGTGATCTTCATTCAAAATCATTTGAATCAACTCTGGATTTCTTGAAACACAAATCCGATCTCAAAATCTCAAACAATCATCATTATCAACTCAAAATTCAAAATCTGAATCTAGATCACACTAGGCTTGTTTTTCTAAAATCTCATTATCAAATTTTTGAGCATCAATAATCTGCTATAAGAACAAAGGTCTCACTTTCAATTCAGCTAAATCGAACCATCATCAGACAAAGCTAAATGAGCATTCATGGCACGTAAAGAAAACAATGATTTTTGACTCAAAGCGTCAGCAACAACATTCGCTTTTCTCGAATGATAATTGATAACAAGCTCGTAGTCTTTTAGCAACTGTAACCATCTTCTTTGTGCTAGGTTTAAATCTTTCTGTGTCATTAGATATTTCAAACTCTTATGATCAGAATAAACATGACATTTCTCACCAAATAGATAGTGGCACCAAATTTTCAAAGCAAACATAATCGCAGCTAACTCAAGGTCGTGCATCAGATAGTTCTTTTCATGCGGCTTTAATTGTCTTGAAGCATAAGCTATAACTTTGCCTTCTTGCATCAAAACATAACCCAGACCATTAAACGAAGCATCATTGTAGATCACAAATTATTTACATGATTCTAGCTGTACTAATACAAGAGCTTTTGTCAATAGGGCTTTCAATTGATCAAAGCTATTCTGACACTTTTCAAACCATTCAAATTTCACATCTTTCTGACGTAGTTTTGTCAACGGAATTGCAATCATCGAAAAGCCTTTTACAAACAGTCGGTAATAACTAGCAAGTCCCAAAAAACTGTGGACTTCAGAAACATTTATCGGAGGTTTCTAATCTAAAATAGCTAAAATTTTGTTCGAAACAACCCAAATACTTGATGCTGACACTATATGGCCTAGAAAACTAACTTCTCATAACCAAAATTCATATTTGCTAAACTTCGCATACAGTTGCTTATCTCGCAAAGTCTGTAGCACTATTCTCAGATGCCCAGCATGTTCAGATTCATCATGCAAATAAATCAAAAGGTCATCAATGAATACAATGACAAATCGATCTAAATATAGCCTGAAAATTTTGTTCATCAAATCTATAAAGATAGTAGGTGCATTCGTTAAACCGAAAGGCATAACTAAGAACTCATAATGGCCATACCTTGTTCTAAATACAGTTTTCGAAATGTCTGAGTCTTTTACTTGCAACTGATAATAGCCTGATCTCAAATCTATTTTCGAAAACACAATAGCTCCTTTAAACTGATCAAACAAATCATTAATTCAAGGCAGAGGGTACTTGTTCTTGATAGTTACTTTTTTCAACTGGCGATAATCAATACACATTCTCATTGTGCCATTTTTCTTTTTCACAAATAGAACAGGAGCACCCCAAGGTGAGAAACTCAGTCTTGCAAAACCTCTATTTGTCAATTCTTGCAACTGAGACTTTAATTCTTTCAATCCTATCAAAGCCATTCTATACGGAGCTATCGAAATCGGAGTAGTCCCGGGCACTAATTCAATGCCAAATTCAACTTCTCGAATCGGACGTAATCCTAAAAGTACTTCAGGAAACACATCAAAGAATTCACAGATAACAGGCACTGATTCCACTTTCTTTTCTGATACTTTTGAATCAATCACATAAGAAAAGTAAGCTTCACAACCATTTCTCACAATACTCAAAGCTTTCATTGACGAAATCACAGCCGGTAACCCATTCATATCACTGGATTCAATTCGGACTATTTCATCATTTTAGCATCTCAAATAAATAGTTTTCCATTTGCAATTCACAATAGCATCGTGCAAAGTTAACCAATCCATACCCAAAATTATATCAAACTCATCAAAAGGTAATAACATTAAATCGGCCGAAAAACAAATATCTCGAATATCTGAAAACATTAACGGACAATTCTTGCAAACTTTATCAACCAAAACACATCTGCCTAGGGGGTTCGATACTCTAATCACAAATTTAGTAGACTCTATAGGAAAAGTCTTACTGGATACTAAATTCATGCATACATACGAATGTGTTGATCTAAGATCAATCAAAGCAATCACAAAAGTATCTTAAGTGTGAAAGTACCAGTTGTAACATCAGGAGACTAAACTTCCTCACGAGCTCGGATGGCGTAGGCTCTGGCAGGTGCGCGAGCCTCATATCAAATCACAGTATCTTTAGTCCCTCTTTGACTACCACTCACATTTTCCATATTTCTAGGAGGTCTAGGTCTAGCTTAAGTGTTACTCGATCTCAGATTTTGCATAATTTCTTGTTCAACAGACTCGGGACAATCTCGGATAAAATGATCTAAAGATCCACATTTGAAACAAGCTCGATCATACAATTTAAAATTACTGGGATGGTTTTTACCACAACTTACACTCGAGTTAATCTGATCGAACATTCCTAACACTTGCAACAGAAGTAGTTGGAGATCTAAAGCTCGAATGCGATCTACCACGATCTCTACTCGAATGCCCCACATTAGCCTTTGAACGACTAAAATCATCTCAGAATTCCTTTGATGCAAATTGGAATGATTTACTTGCAGATCTCTTTCTCACATCTCTAGCTTCTAAATCAGCTTTTCTTTTCTCTTTCCCAAGCTCTTCAGCTTTGCACGCTCATTCAACAAGTACTACAAACTCTTTTATTTCTAAAATCTCGACTAACAGAAGGATATCTTCGTTCAAGCCATCCTCGATATCTTGCACATTATAGCTTCAGTCGAAACACATTCTCGAGCATACTGACTCAATCTCACAAATTCGCACTTGTATTATGTAACAGACATACGACCTTGTTTCAGCTTAATAAATTGTTTACGTTTCTGATCGATGAATCTCTGACTGATGTATTTCTTTAAAAATTTGACTTGGAAGAAATCCCAAGTGACTCGCCCTCTCGAAACCACTGATATCAATGTCTTCCACCAATGATAAGCCGTATCTCTCAAAACTGAAACGTCACATTTTATGCATTCATCAGGAGTCAATGATAGTTCACCAAATACTTTTATCGTATTCTCTAACCAAAATTTGGCTCTTTCAGCGTCATCAATAAAAGTAGCACGAAACTCTTCAGCCCCATATTTTCTAATCTTGTCAACTGGGGCTTACTCAACTGATTCAGATTAACTTGTGTCATAACAGGAACTTGTAACACTCCTAACCTATATCCGTTGCAGGAATAAGGTTATGGGGTATTACTTGACTAAACAAAACTTCTATAAGGTCAAAGATACTTACTAGACATAAATTATCAACAATGCAAACATGTCTCATTGATTTTCCATAAGAGCTCTCATAAATTTCTAAAATGACTCACTATCAAAACATAACCGAATATCTAATAACAAATTAACTACTATCAAGTTATAACTAAAACATTTCACCACATTAGTTCAATTATAAGGCTTCTTTAAACAAAATGAGCAAGCCATCTTCGCATGGCTATAATGTATACAAAGTCGAAATATCATTCTACCTATAGTCTATCCTATACATGCCTTAAACCATGATGATATACAATCTTCTCAACTCACATAATGACTAGATAGTGTGATGATATCTTCGGCCCTTCCAACTCGAGCTAAAGTATATACTTATAAGAAATAGAAAAGAGAACACGGAATAAGCTTCAATGCTTAGTAAGTTTTAAGCAATGCAAACAATTAATTTACTTATAGATCGATTATTCAAATTTTCAAGAAATCATTCCTAGATAATTGCCATTTTGGCCAAGTATCCATGAACATAATGCATATTTAGTAAATTCACCTCACTTGAATCTGAACTCAATTAAAACCAAATACTGAAATTACAAATAAGATCATAAGAACTCGAAAAGCACCCCATTAACAAGTTTTAACCATGTTTGCAACAAAATCACAAATTCACTACAAGCCGTCTTCCTGAGCAATAGTCACTAAATTATTTATAACTGGAGCTCAGAAATGCCAAATCAAGTGCCGTTAATTTTCCCTGAAAATAGACTCATATATCTTCCACCATAAAATTTTCAGAATTTTTGGTTTGACCAATCAATATCAGGTTTTTATTGAAGTTTCCCCTGTTTCACTGTTTGACTAATCTGACCACTCTTCAATACGAATCAAATTTCTCATTATAAAGAATTCGAAATATGTTATCGTTTATTTCATTTGAAAATAGACTTATTAGGGAGTCTAAGAACATAGATTTTATCTTATAACCATTTTTGTACCATTTATAATGATTTTTTGAAAACAGAACAGGGGACCTCGAAGTCATTTTGACTCTGTTCCACGCCACTTCAAATATCTCATTATTGACAACTCTTTTGCTTACACGGTTTCTTTTATAAAAACTAGACTCATTAAGATTTCATGACATAATTTATTCAGCCTCTAACTCAACTTCCATAATTTATGGTGATTTTCCGAAATCACGTTACTGCTGCTGTCCCAAGCAGATTTATTACCCATTCTTTGGATTCATATTATTTAACATGTATATCACCAAATCAATCTCATATAACCTTTCACCATAACCGAATACACACATACACATATGAGATTGTCACATATACTTCTCATTTGGCATTCATGATTCAATTCCGATCAATCTAACATATAAAAGTATATAATACATACTTGACCGACTTAATGTATTGAACATATTCAATGGTAGTTTACTACAAACATTCGAAATCATAATCTTACTCCAATCATCGGCATTAAGTCTGCTAGATTTAAAACCAAAATCAAATCACCACCACAAAGCATGCGGGACTTTAAGCCCGGATATAATACCAGCACGAATGCCTTCGGGACTTAGCCCGGATATAACGCCAGCACGAATGCCTTCGGGACTTAGCCCGGATATAGCACCAGCACGAATGCCTTCAGGACTTAGCCCAGATATAATACCAGCACGAATGCCTTCGGGACTTAGCCCGGATATTTTTCCAGCACTTAGCCTGCGGACTTTAAGTCCGGATATATTTCCAGCATAAAGCCTGCGGACTTCAAGTCTGGATATTTTTCCAATACCATGCATACTTAGTTATATATTTAACACATCTCAATCAACCTATCACTTAGTAATCATTTAATACATTCAGATATAAGTTCAATAGGCACATCATCATTAACATTTCAACTCAAAAATTATACCTAATATCACACAATCATTTTGCCATTCAAGCTTAAACTGAAAGTTACCATCGACCTCAAAGTCATATACACGCATTTTTTATTAAACAACTTTGTACAAGTGCTAACTAAATTTCAATTCACCTATTAGACTCTTATAAACCAGCATCAATTATATATTAAAGGAAACTACTCAAAACTTACCTCGAATATTTTGAATAGTTGCGGATAGCCTACTCGACTGCTTTTTCCTTTCCCTTATCTGATTTAGACCCTCTTTGCTCTTGAGCTTAATTAAAACAAATAGATTTATTTAATGACTTATTCAACTTTACTAAATACAAATATCAATTTTTTTTCAAAACAATATTCAAACATTATATCCAATGAACCACAACTATCGAGTATTTAACTTATAATCGGACATATGATATTACCCGTATGTCATAAGCTGATTACCGAACCTATTACTTCAATTCATGTACATATCGAATGGAGTAATTGTAACGTCCCCACGCCCGAGACCATCGCCGGAGTCGAGCTTGAGGGGTTACCGAACAATATTTATCAAATTAAGAACTTCAAATCATTTATTTCTACATTCACAGCTTTCTAACTACCCGCGTCACAGTTACAAGAAAAATCATATCTCGAGTTACGAAACTCGAAATCTAGATCCCTAAATTTTTCCTAAATCTAGACTCATATATCTATTTACTAATTTTTTTCTAGAATTTTTGGTTGGTCCAATTAGTACAGTTTATTAGTTAAAGTCTCCCCTGTTTCAGGGTTCGACTGCTCTGACCTCTGTGTATTACGAATCAGATATTTCTCTATACAGAAATTAAATGACTATGAGGTTTGTTTATATTAAAACTAGACTCAATAAAGAACCAGTAAATATAAAGAAAAACTTCTAATTATTTTTTTAAAATTTATTATGAATTTTTAAAGTCAGAACAGGGGATCCAGAAATTACTCTGGCCCTGTTTCACAAAAGTTTAAATATCTCATAAAATATAATTTATATACCTGTTTTGTTCAATCCACATGAAAATAGACTCATTAAGCTTCAATTTCATAACTTACTCATCATTTAGTTCCATTTATACTATTTTTAGTGAATTTTAAAATTCATGTCATTGCTGCAGCAATATTCTGTTTTAAGGCAAGTTTCATCTTTCCATGAATTTTTATGAACTAGATAACCTATTAAACTTCCATAATATCAAACATGATCTAAATTAGCCATCACCATGACTTATCAATATCAAACATTTTCTCAACCAAACATGGCCATATCATAAAATTATTTACACAAAATAAGTATATTGCTATACATGCCATACTTAAGTTTTACAAGCCATTTACCCAGATGAAAGTCCTTTGGATAGTGTGATCGAACCTTCGACCCGTCCCGATTCCCGAGCTGGCTTGTTCAAAACTACAGTAAATAAAGAGGAGGGAGTAAGTATAAATGCTTAGTAAGTTCATATGTAAATAACAAGTAACATAACAATACAAATATACCAAACAACTTTAGCATGGTATCACCAAAACATATATCACATTTCTAAACATCATTCCTCATCTTACCACCTTATCATTGTTGTATCTATTTTCAACCCGAGGGTTAACAACATACCTGTCCAAAGTGTCCATTTCACAACACTTACCAAAACGTCACTTGCATCTTAAGTGTTCTTCCATTTCACTAGAAATTTCACCCGTGGAACACATCGGAATACAACTCGGATACACGGATAATTTGCACATAAGTGCCTCATATGTAATCAAGCTACCATGTAACCCGCCCATAAGTGAACTCGGACTCAACTCAACGAGCTCGGGCGTTCGCATCCATAAGTGAACTCGGACTCAACTCAACGAGTTCGGATGCCTAGTTACATTTCTCGAACTCGGACTCAACTCAACGAGTTCGGACATTCGCATCCATAAGTGAACTCGGACTCAACTCAACGAGTTCGGATGCTCAACCATCCTAGTGACATGTCACTTGTATCCTAATCTATTCCTAAGGTTCAAACGGGCTTTTTCCTCGATCTCACATTGCCGTCTTCCATGGAATATCGGAACCGATACTCGGTAGCAATTCATATTTATCAAGTAGTAAACATAATTTGCATATTACTCAACATTAACCACAAAGCATAATATTTCATGATAAAAAAAATCAGCATATCATATAATTAACATCAATAACTTAAAAATAACAATTATGTTACATTATTTACACATGAACTTACCTTGGTACCAAAATATAAAGATTTTGCAATTTAGTCCACAATCTTTTCTTTTCCTCGATCACGACTTGAATCTCGTTTCTCTTGATCTATAATGCCAAATTAATCTTATTTAATACCTACATTCATCAAAACAGCATTTAATATGAACTTTGGAAAAATTACACTTTTGCCCCTAAACTTTTGCATAATTACACTTTTGCCCCTAGGCTTGGGAATTAAACTTTATTCCTTATTCTTATGTTTTATAACATGCTGATCACTTTTCCCTTCTATGGCAACATCAAATTCTCTCTCTAACATATACTTGTGAATATTAGGTATTTTTGTCGATTAAGCCCTTTTACTCGTTTTCACTCAAAACCGAGTAGCACAAGTTGTCTAACATAATTTAAAACCTCATATTCTATCATAAAACATCAAAATACACAAATTTCACCTATGGGTATTTTTCCAAATATAAACCCTAGGTTGAATTATTGCTAACATAAGCTTAATCGAGCTACCGGGATTCTAAAAACGTAAAGAACATTAAAAACGGGGCTTGGAATCACTTACTATGGAGCTTGGAAGCTTGAAACAAACCCTAGCTATGGAGAACCCTTGAAATCTCAGCCTAATGAAGAAGATGGACAAAAATTGGCTTTTAATTTTGTTTTTAATTCATTTTAATAACTAAATGACCAAAATACCCTTACTACTAAACTTTCCAAAAATTCCTTCCATGTCCTAATTTTTTCCATGAACTTAAAATTGGTCAAATTGCTATTTAAGACCTCCTCATTAATATTCCAAAACAATTTCATACTAAAAACTTCTAGAATGCAAGTTTTGCAACTTATTCGATTTAGTCCCTACTTTCAATTTAAGCACTTTAGGCATAGAATTTCATCATGAAATTTTCACACAACCATGCAATCATATCATAATCATCAAAATAATTATAAAATAATTATTTCTATCTCGAATTTGTGGTCACGAAACCACTATTCCGATTAAGCCCTAATTCAGGATATTATAGTAATCCTTACTTGAACTATTAGTCAACCTTATCAAATTGACAAATATACTTAAGATACCTTATATATATATGTGCATAGATACCATGTTACCGAAAATTATTTTTCTAGCTTAGTTGCCGAACCAATATACAAAACCCATATGCTAAACAACTCGTCAATGTTACCTAATATATATATCAAATTCATTCCTCACCCATTTGACTAGCTAAGTTAATATCACGACACACTATCATATAATCCTTACGGCCACAAGGCATGCTCATTATTTATTATTTCCAAATCAAATTATAAGCTAATTTATACAATCAAAACAAGTCTATAATAAACCACAACCTAATCATATCCACCAATCACATTTACTTTACTTAAACCGAGTAAGCAAGCACATTTAGTCCTTGGCCGAATATCACTAAACACAAGTCAACAATAGTCTTAATATTTATCCCCCTATATATATCATTTGCAAAAGAAAAGAAAAAAAATGGATTAATCATACATATATACTACAAAAGCCGAATACAAAAATTTAACCTATGCATAACATTACTTACATTCCAATACTCAAATTATTCAAAATCAAACTCTTAAAAGTTATGCACAAAGCCGAATCCCTAATATGAACAAACCTCAAATTCATTCATTTCAAACATCCACACGGTATTTGTTCAAGTCATTAAGTAAATTTATGTTCGGCTATAGTACTCATGAGTATTAAAAATTTATAACTTAACTAACTCCAACCTTCCTCTTCAACAATTCTTCATAAAACATAAAGACTATAATCCAATCTTCTCCTTTAATAACCAAAACCGAATGCTCAAATCATCACCAAATTTCAAAATTTTGACATAGGCTATGTATTTAACTATCTAATTAACTAAAATCAAGCTTAAAATTTCAAAAACTAACATAATTTACTAACCTTCCCCAAGCTTAAAGTGACCGAAAATCTTGTCCCTTTTTCTTTCTTCAATTCGGCCAAGAAGAACCAAAAAAATATGAAGCTTTGTTTTCATCACCTCTTTTTCTATTATTTTTTTATATACATTAATACTATAAAATATAAAGCCACTTCACTAATAAACAATACATATATTCTAAATAAAACCACATCATGGCCGGCCATTACACAACAAAATAGATATTTGACATGCAAGTCCATCTTTTTGTATTTATGCATTAATAGGCCACTTTAAAATTAACCTAACATATTTCACAATTGTCTCACCTAAGTCCTATTTAATAAATTTCACATACAAATGACAAAATTAAAGCATGAAACTTTCACACTTGCATGTACACATACAATAAGCATAGAATATAACAGTTAATTATTTTTTTATGACTTGGTTTTGTGGTCCCGAAACCACTTTCTGACTAGAGTCAAATTAGGGCTATTACAAACTTGTAGAGGATTAGCCGGGGTTGGGGGTTGTTGAACAACAAGACTAGTTCGAATATATTTGGTGAACCAATCATTCATCATCTGATAGAAGGCTTGTCTAGCCTCTCCATCATGACTACTTGTAACCGGTCTAAAATGGGATGGCCCTATCCCTTACGCGGGAGCAGGCGTATTACTCTCAATATCGTCAGCTACGGCTCATTTGGGATCCATTTGCTATATAAAAACACATTTTCATTGTCAGTATTCATCACACTATCGCAGTTCATAAATATAGCATGTATAGCTAGACTCACATACGCTACATTAGTCCTAGAATAGACTAAACCGTAGCTTTGATACCAATCAAATGTAACATCCCTAACCCGTATCCGTCACCGGACTAGGGTTAAAGGTGTTACCATACAAATCAAAATATTTTACACATAATTCATATACATCATCCACAATCTTAGTCAAACATTATCATAAAGTCCCTGGCTCATTTTGAAATGGCCATTGAGCAACACGGCTAAGACACACACCTGTGTCCCTGCCTGTATGGGTAAAAATAGGCCAATTAAAAGGCCAATTTGCCACCCATTTTGGGTCCTCCCTACAGGAATCAAATACACTTCAATTACATAGAATTTTCAACCAGTCATCCGTATCATATAATCACCAATCTATTTAATACTCAATATGTAATTCAAAACATGCCAAATCATGAGCTATTATCATACCAAATATATACTTCATAAAATCAATTCAATTCATTCATTCTCATGCTATGAACTTACTAATTTCTCACATAAGCATTCACCACACACTTACCATTAAGACTTATTCACTTGGCCATTGATGAACACATAATATTGACTTATTGTATCACATATTTCATACCAAAAACTTTTTCATATACACAACCATAATGAAGCCAAATCACATGGCTTGATATATACATCACAAAACATATCCAAATTCTTTTAGCCTATATATGCCTTACTTTTATATTCACAATGTCAAAAGGTACCAAAATAAAGTTCGATAGTGTGGTAACAATCCTCGATGATCTCCTAGCTTTCAGTAGCTTCGATATCTATAAAATAGATGATAAACACACAAAGTAAGCTTTCCAAAACTTAGCAAGTCATATACAAATAAACTTAACTTTATAAGCATATATACATCATCAAATTACATAAATTTGATAGCCAAATACTATCGTCATTCACATGGTTCATATACACTATACAATTCCCAATTTATTTATACATATAACATATTTTCTCTGTAACATCCTGATTTTCGGATTTATTCGCGGTTTTCAATATTTTGTAAAGATTTTAAAATTTTGTATTTGGATGTGAAATTTATATTTTGAGTAGGTAAATGGGCTTATAGAAGGCCCATCTGTTGCCCAAAACCCAGTTTAATTTTTGAATTTTTGGACTTAAAAGGTGAGGGGTTCTGGCTAAGTGGCCTTAAGTGGAGTGATGGGCAAATTGCATCACAAAAAGAGCCTTAGTAAAGTGGCAAGGGTGACGCCACTAGGCTCCTAAAAATGTGGCGTGTGGAGCTTTGAGGGAGGCCTGGGATCGATTCCCTGTGTTGACAAATAGGTGCATTTATTTTTAAGTGCAGGAGGGGTAGTGTTGGAGTCTAGGTGGATTCTGCTAAAGGGGAGTTTGGATTAGTCCAAACGCTTGGATTAAGGAGTGATAAGGGGAGAGATTTAAGGGATTAGGAGAGAGGATAGGAGTTGGCCGAATATTGGGAATTGAAGAGGGAAAAATCGGTAGGGGGTTTTGAGGTTAGTATTTCGGCACTTAGGGTGGAGTGGTGCCGTTTTCTTTTGCTGAAACACCTTAGGGTTTTTCTTTTCTCTCTTCTTCCTCTCTAGCCGAAACTACCACCTTCCATATTCTTCTTTTTCTATTTTTTCTTCAAAACCATTCATCAATTCTGCTGTTCATCAATACTTTTGCCGAAGTCGCAAAAGCTGAAATCCTGTGATTACTGCTTGTGCTGATTTCTTCAAAGCTGGGTCCTTCTATGTTCTTTGTTTTTATTAAATCTGCGATTATCTTTTCTTCATCCTAGATACCTGACGACTATTCTACTTCAAGGTCATAGTCTCATATCGTCATCTCCTTCACCACCCAAAAGCCGAAAGTACCATTGGTTTAGGGGCTTATAGCCGAAACTTCTTCAACCCTTGGATTCGGGTTTTACCATTGTTCTAAGGATAAATCTGCACCGGATTACGTGGAAATCAAATAGGAGTAAGGGGTAAGTACTTATCATCTCAGATCTGTTCTTATTTTACGATGTTAGGAAAAGCCGAAATCTCTAAAAATTATGGAGGCTGTCGATTTGAGCATAAGGCTTTAAGGGATTGTAACTGATGTTTTCTTTTAGTGATTAGAGTCTTCTTAAGCGTTGGATCGAAAGCGTGAATCATTGGGACAATCGGATTCAGAGCTAGCTATCGATTTTGGCAAAAAGGTAAGGGTTCAAAGTCTTTTTAGGGATATGGTTCGATCATGGTTAAGTAAGTTTTGGGGGTTTAGTGATTATGGTTTGTAAATAAGAACTGTGCTAATCAATTGTAGGACATCGAAAGTGATCTCAGTAGCAGTCGTCGCGAATCAGGTGTGTACCGAACCCCCTTTCTTAGTTTAATTCGGCAAAAGCTGAAATGCCGAAATTTCGGCATTTCATAGGCTTGTGAGTATGCGAATGCTCTCAAGACATAGAGTAATTGTTAGATCTAGCACTGCAAAGTGGTAAGTAAGTTCGTGTGAAGTTTTAGCGTATTTCGAAAAAAGGGGCCTTGATGGGCCAAAACTGGGCCCAATGGGCTTACGGACCAATATGGGTAAGAGATGGGCAAAGTAGCATGCTAGTTAGATGGTGGAACCAAATTGCATAAAACGGCTAAAAATTTCTGAAATAACGTGTGTAGTTGCGTAAGTACGAAATTACCCTTAAAGAGCATAATTACCAAAATACCCCTAGGGTTTAAAATGGCTAAACTGCATGATTGATTAATACTGTACTGTACATGATATGCTTTATTAATATCTGTTGCATGGGATTGGGGGTATTGATGGAGGAAGTATTGAAAGTGGTTCATCCACGTACTGGAGGCTTTGCCTCAACTTACTGATATTTGAGCAGCGTTACTGCAATTGTAGAGTGTAGGGCTGGGTGGGTTGAGATATTCCCCACATAGAGTGTAGGGCTGGTACGGGGCAGTGTAGCTGTTGGTGGGTTGAGTAGTCTCCCCAGATGGGTTTGCATGCATTACTACTATTGTTACCTATGTTACTGAACTGGGCCTATGGGCCACACTGTTATGTTAAAAAGGGCTAAGGCCTTGCTACTGTGTTCTAAAAAGGGCTTCGGTCCACTGTGTACTGTTATCTGAATAGGGCTTAGGCCCAATGGGCTCGAGCTGATTTGGGCTTTGGATGGGTTTCTGTATACACTGAGTTTTCCCAAACTCACCCCTTCTTCTTCCATCCTTGCAGGTGAGCCCTAGATGGTGGACTTGGAGCTGGGCGGGATTCAGAGTGGCCATGAAGATGGATTGCTGATTTTAAATAAGTTTAGCATTTAATTTGGATTATTTTTATTATGCTTAAAGTTGTAATAAGGCCGCTCTTTTTAATTAATTTTATTTTGGGGATTATTAAACCGGTTAGCACTAGGGTTCGTTTTATAAAAACTACTTGTTTTTAAAAGATCACGATGACGCGCAAAGTTTCCGCAAAGTAAATGCCTTTCCAAGAAAATAAAAATCTTAAGCAAACGTTTTTCAACCTTAATCATTTTCTTAAGATGGACATAACCAAACGGTTTTCTCAAAATTTTACGAGATGTTAGAGTGTGGCAATGGCGGTGTGCATGTCTAGGATTGGATCCGAAGGGAGCTTGGTACTTAAGCAGTCCGACGGAGTCACCTCCTCTTCTTCCTGGTTTCCTACTTGGTGCACAGCTTCCATTCACTCTAACCTACTTTTAAAAGTGTCTTTTACAACACCAACTAAGTTTTCCAACTAAGTAATACGGAATGTTTTGAACGCTTCGATGTGGCGTATCAGATCCGGTCATAACGTCTAGGCCGGGTTTGGGGTGTTACATTTAGTGGTATCAGAGCCTGGTTGCAACAACTCAGCTGTGGATCGGGTCCGAAAATCTTTTAAAAAAAAGTTTTTTTTAAGTTTTTCAAAGATGTTCAAAGTTTTTCTATGGAACGAGGTTAAATCAATAGTTTTAAAATAAAAGTGTTTTCAAATGAAATCTTTTTATTTTCGGTAAACAAAAACATGGGTTTTTATGGACTGATAAAGAAGTGGCACACTGAATCCCCGGCACCAAGTCTGTAAGTGTTCTTTTTCTGCTTTAAATATTTATATGGAACTGGACTGGAAATAATACTGTAGATAGTACTGAGCCTTAGAGATAGTGCTATTGATAAGGTAGTATTAGGGCTACAAAACTGGGACCGTAGCTAAATTGTGATTGCACAAAAATAACTCTGAAACTCTATCTGTTCATAAGACATTCTGTAATAAACAGTGGAAACAGTAAACTAATGTCATAAAATTCATAATCAGATAAATCGTTATGAGTACAAGGGCTACTCGAGGAAGAGGCCGTGGTCGAGGCCGAGGTAGCACTCAAGCTGGATCTGCGTCATCTGAACACATACCAACTGGCGAGGTACGTCCACCACCGGTTAATGAAAATGGGCCGTATGACCGGGCCGCAGAGGATGACGCTTTGTCTCAGGCCATGTTGAAGGTTTTGGAAAGGGTGGCCGGAGCTAACGTCGGGCCCATGAATAGGGGGTCCATTTCTGAATGACTTCGGGCCAACAGAGTTGAGATTTTTAGGGGCATATCTGGAGTGGCCCCAAATGTGGCTGAGTACTAGTTGGAAGCCACAGAGCGGATCATGGATGACCTGGACTGCTCAGTAGAACAGAAGTTGAAAGGGGCGGTGTCGTTGCTGCGGGATGAAGCGTATTAGTGGTGGATTACTGTGAGAGAGGGTACCCCAGTTGAGAGGGTAACATGGGAGCTGTTCAAACAGACCTTTAAGGAAAAATATGTTGGAGCTAGCTATGTGGATGCACGCAGAAAGGAGTTCTTGAATCTGACTCAGGGAAATAAGACCATTGCTGAATATGAGGCAGAGTTCCTACGATTGAGTCGATATGCTAATGGCATCGTTTCCACCGAATACAAGCGCAGCGTTCGTTTTGAGGATGGTCTCAGAGATGAGTTAAGGGTGCTCATAGCTCCGCAGAGAGAGCGAGATTTCGCTGCACTGGTAGAGAAGGATAAGATAGCCAAGGAGGTGAAACAAACTGAACACAAGAATCGTGATAGGGATCGGAGTCGGTTCAGGAGGGATGCTGGACCAGCGGGTGCTGCAAATCGAAATGTTAAGAGAGCTAGGGTGGAGGAACCAGTTCGAGTAGTTCCGGTGAACATAGGTAGATCGCAAGCTTGTGGGGACTGTGGAAGAACGCATCAAGGAGAGTGCTGGAAGCGTTCTGGGGCTTGTCTTCGTTGTGGGTCTAAGGAGCATAGGATTAAGGATTGTCCTAGGAGGGCCACTCAGGCTCAGGTGGCCGAACAAGGGGCTGTGCGACCGGCTCAACCTGTGAGGGATGGACCGCCCTGCCAAGAGGTCGTGGACAAGGTCGCGGTGGTAATGGCCGTGGACGTGGGGCACCTGGCAGGGGTATTGGTAACGCGGATGCTCGTCAGCCAGCTTTGGTGTATGTTGCTCGTCGCCACGAAGAGGGTGACGCACCTAATGTCATAACTGGTACATTTTTTATATATAGTGTACCTTATACTGCTCTGATTGACGTGGGATCAACCCACTCATATGTGGCATATAACATTTCTGGGGTACTGGGTGTGCATTCCGAGGAGACTGTATGTGGGGTGTCTGTGATAAGTCCTTTAGGTCATTTGGTTAAGGTAGAGAAACTCTTCAAGGAGGTGCCTCTGGAGATTCAAGGCAGGGTTTTCTGTGGCAATTTGATGGAGTTACCGCTTGAAGAATTCGATTTGATACTAGGCATGGATTGGTTGACCAAGCATAAGGCAACTTTGGATTGTGCATCTAAGAGGATGGTGTTAAAGACTGTCAATGATGAAGAGGTAATGATTATTGGAGAACGGAGGGATTACTTATCCAATGTAGTATCAGCGTTGAGGGCCGAGAAACTGATACGTAAGGGATGCGAGGCATATCTGGCTTTGGTAAGCCAAGCTGAAACTAAGGATCTGACTGTGGAGACCATCAGAACTGTTAGGGAATTCCGGGATGTTTTTTCTGAAAAGATTCCTGGATTACCTCCGAATCGGGAAGTCGAGTTTGGAATCGATTTGTTACCTGGAACAGCTCCAGTATCTGTTGCACCCTATAGGATGGCATCGAAGGTGTTGGTGGAACTAAAGGCTCAAATTCAAGAGTTGTTAGATAGAGGCTTCATTAGGCCTAGTGTGTCTCCTTGGGGAGCACTGGTCCTGTTTGTGAAGAAAAAGGACGGAATGATGCGCATGTGCATCGATTATCGCCAGTTGAACAAACTGACGATTAAGAATAAGTATCCACTACCAAGAATCGACGATCTATTTGATCAGCTTAGGGGAGTTTCGGTATTCTCCAAAATCGATCTTCATTCTAGATACCATCAGCTAAGGGTAAAAGAAGGGGATATTCATAAGATAGCATTTCGAACTCGATATGGACATTATGAGTTTGTGGTCATGCCGTTTGGGCTAACGAACGTACCTGCAGCTTTTATAGATCTGATGAATCGAGTATTCCAACCTTACTTGGATCGGTTCGTAGTCGTCTTTACCGACGATATCCTGGTATACTCTGAAACGGAGGCGAAGCACGATGAGCATCTCCGTATTGTGCTGCAAGTGTTAAGGGAAAAGGAGCTCTATGTGAAATTCAGCAAGTGTGAATTCTGGTTGAAGGAGGTAACCTTCCTTGGGCATGTGGTCTCTGCCGAGGGGATTAAGGTGGATCCTCATAAAATTTAAGCAATTCTGGAATGGAAGCCACCTAGGTCAGTATCAGAAATTCGGAGTTTCCTAGGGTTGGCAGGTTACTACAGAAGGTTTGTGGAGGGTTTCTCGGTGATGGTGGCACCCTTGACAAAATTCATAAGGAAAGGAGTACCATTTGTCTGGACCGAGAAACAGCAAAAAGCTTTTGATCGGTTGAAAAAGGTATTGACCGAAGCGCCAGTATTGATTCAATCTGTGTCTGGGAAGGACTTTATTGTATACAGCGATGCGTCGCATGTGGGGTTAGGTTGCGTATTGATGCAAGAGGGCAAGGTGGTCACTTATGCATCGCGACAGCTTAAGGCTCATGAGGTGAATTACCCTACGCATGATTTGGAGCTAGCAGTGGTGATTTTTGCGTTAAAAATTTGGAGACATTACTTATATGGGGAGAAGTGCATTATATATACAGATCATAAGAGCCTAAAGTATTTGTTGACTCAAAAGGAGTTGAACCTTAGGCAACGAAGATGGGTGGAGTTGCTTAAAGATTACGACTGCTCGATAGAGTACCACCCAGGAAAGGCTAATGTGGTGGCGGATGCATTGAGTCGAAGGGTAGTTACTGATTTGAAAGCCTTATTCGCACGGTTAAGTCTGTACGACGATGGAAGCTTGTTGGCAGAACTGCAAGTAAGGCCTACTTGGACTGAGCAGGTTAGGGAAAAACAGTTGAAGGACGATTCATTAGCTCTTTGGTTCCAGCAAGTTAAGAATGGTGAGAACGAGGATTTTGGGTTGAACACTGAGGGAGTTCTGTGCTTTCGTGGAAGGGTTTGTATTCCAAAGGACCCTGAATTGAGGCAGTTAATTCTAAAAGAGGCTCATGGTGGACTCTGTGCCATGCATCCTGGAGGGAATACTTTATATCAAGACTTGCGAGAGATGTACTGGTGGCCCGGATTAAAACGAGAGGTGACTGAATTTGTTGGGAAATGTCTGACGTGCCAGCAGGTTAAGGCTGAGCACCAATTGCCTTTGGGATTACTGTAACTTGTGAAAATTCCGCTATGGAAGTGGGAAAGAGTAACAATGGACTTTGTGAGTGGGTTACCTTTGACACCCACCAAGAAAGATTCGGTGTGGGTGGTTGTGGATAGGTTAACAAAATCTGCTCATTTCATACCTGTTCGTACCGACTACTCACTGCAAAAGTTGGCCAAGTTATATGTGGCGGAGGTAGTGCGACTGCATGGGGTGCCAGTGTCGATAATTTCTAATCGAGACCCTAGGTTTACATCTTGGTTTTGGCAGAAGTTGCAGGAAGCGTTGGGTACACGATTGGGTTTTAGCACTGCTTTTCACCCACAGACAGATGGACAGTCAGAAAGGGTTATTCAGGTTCTGGAAGATATGTTAAGAGGTTGTATCATTGATTTTCGTGGAAGTTGGGAGGACAACTTGCCGTTGGCGGAGTTTGCTTACAATAACAGCTATCAACAAGTATTCAGATGGCACCATATGAAGCGCTTTATGGGCGAAGATGTCGTAGCCGACGTGTTGGACAGAGTTGGGTGAACGACGAGTGCTTGGACCAGAATTGGTGGCAGACACTGAAAGCAAGGTTAGGCTGATAAGGGATCGGTTAAAGGAGGCATCCGATAGACAGAAGTCGTATGCGGATCTGAAGCGCAAGGAGATTGAGTTCGCTGTTGGGGATATGGTTTTCTTGAAGGTTTTCCCTTGGAAGAAAATTTTGAGATTTGGTAAGAAGGGTAAGTTGAGCCCACGATTTATTGGGCCTTACCAAATTGTTAAGCAAGTTGGACCAGTGGCTTCTCAGCTAGAGTTACCACCAGAACTGCATCGTATCCACGACGTTTTTCATGTATCCATGCTGAGGCGGTATCGATCTAACCCAACTCATATAATACCAGTTGCAGAATTCGAGGTACAGTCAGATTTAACTTTCGAAGAGGAACCTGTGCAAATACTTGATCGTGACGTCAAGGTGTTGAGAAGGAAATCAGTTCCACTAGTGAAAGTACTTTGGAGGAACCATGGCAAGGAAGAAGCTACTTGGGAGACTGAGGAGGCTATGCGTCAACAGTACCCTCAACTGTTCTAGTAAGGTAAAATTTCGAGGTCAAAATTTCTTTAAAAAGGGTAGAGTTGTAACATCCTGATTTTCGGATTTATTCGCGGTTTTCAATATTTTGTAAAGATTTTAAAATTTTGTATTTGGATGTGAAATTTATATTTTGAGTAAGTAAATGGGCTTATAGAAGGCCCATGTGTTGGCCAAAACCTAGTTGAATTTTTGAATTTTTGGACTTAAAAGGTGAGGGGTTCTGGCGAAGTGGGCTTAAGTGGAGTGATGGGCAAATTGCATCACAAAAAAGAGCCTAAGTAAAGTGGCAAGGGTGACGCCACTAGGCTCCTAAAAATGTGGCGTGTGGAGCTTTGAGGGAGGCATGGGATCGATTCCCTGTGTTGACAAATAGGTGCATTTATTTTTAAGTGCAGGAGGGGTAGTGTTGGAGTCCAGGTGGATTCTGCTAAAGGAGAGTTTGGATTAGTCCAAACGCTTGGATTAAGGAGTGATAAGGGGAGAGATTTAAGGGATTAGGAGAGAGGATAGGAGTTGGCCGAATATTGGGAATTGAAGAGGGAAAAATCGGCAGGGGGTTTTGAGGTTAGTATTTCGGCACTTAGGGTGGAGTGGTGCCGTTTTCTTTTGCTGAAACACCTTAGGGTTTTTCTTTTCTCTCTTCTTCCTCTCTAACCGAAACTATCACCTTCCATATTCTTCTTTTTCTATTTTTTCTTCAAAACCATTCATCAATTCTGCTGTTCATCAATACTTTTGCCGAAGTCGCAAAAGCCGAAATCCTGTGATCACTGCTTGTGCCGATTTCTTCAAAGCCAGGTCCTATGTTCTTTGTTTTTATTAAATCTGCGATTATCTTTTCTTAATCCTAGATACCTGACGGAAATTCTACTTCAAGGTCATAGTCTCATATCGTCATCTCCTTCACCACCCAAAAGTCGAAAGTACCATTGGTTTAGGGGCTTATACCCGAAACTTCTTCAACCCTTGGATTCGGGTTTTACCATTGTTCTAAGGATAAATCTGCACCGGCTTGCATGGAAATCAAATAGGAGTAAGGGGTAAGTACTTATCATCTCAGATCTGTTCTTATTTTACGATGTTAGGAAAAGCTGAAATCCCTAAAAATTATGGAGGCTGTCGATTTGAGCATAAGGCTTTAAGGGATTGTAACTGATGTTTTCTTTTGGTGATTAGAGTCTTCTTAAGCGTTGGATCGAATGCATTGGGACAATCGGATTCGGAGCTAGCTATCGATTTTGGCAAAAAGGTAAGGGTTCAAAGGCTTTTTAGGGATATGGTTCGATCATGGTTAAGTAAGTTTTGGGGGTTTAGTGATTATGGTTTGTAAATAAGAACTATGCTAATCAATTGTAGGACATCGAAAGTGATCTCAGTAGCAGTCGTCGCGAATTAGGTGTGTACCGAACCCCCTTTCTTAGTTCAATTCGGCAAAAGCCGAAATGCCGAAATTTTGGCATTTCATAGGCTTGTGAGTATGCGAATGCTCTCAAGACATAGAGTAATTGTTAGATCTAGCACTGCAAAGTGGTAAGTAAGTTCGTGTGACGTTTTAGTGTATTTCGAAAAAAGGGCCTCGATGGGCCAAAACTGGGCCCAATGGGCTTACAGACCAATATGGGTAAGAGATGGGCAAAGTAGCATGTTAGTTAGATGGTGGAACCAAATTGCATAAAATGGCTAAAAATTTCTGAAATAACGTGTGTAGTTGCGTAAGTACGAAATTACCCCTAAAGAGCATAATTACCGAAATACCCCTAGGGTTTAAAATGGCTAAACTGCATGATTGATTAATACTGTACTGTACATGATATGCTTTATTAATATCTGTTGCATAGGATTGGGGGTATTGATGGAGGAAGTATTGAAAGTGGTTCATCCACGTACTGGAGGCTTTGCCTCAACTTACTGATATTTGAGCAGCGTTGCTGCAACTGTGGAGTGTAAGGCTGGGTGGGTTGAGATATTCCCCACATGGAGTGTAGGGCTGGTACGGGGCAGTGTAGCAGTTGGTGGGTTGAGTAGTCTCCCCAGATGGGTTTGCATGCATTACTACTATTGTTACCTATGTTACTGAACTGGGCCTATGGGCCACACTGTTATGTTAAAAAGGGCTAAGGCCTTGCTACTGTGTTCTGAAAAGGGCTTCGGTCCACTGTGTACTGTTATCTGAATAGGGCTTAGGCCCAATGGGCTCGAGCTGATTTGGGCTTTGGATGGGTTTCTGTATACACTGAGTTTTCCCAAACTCACCCCTTCTTCTTCCATCCTTGCAGGTGAGCCCTAGATGGTGGACTTGGAGTTGGGCGGGATTCAGAGTGGCCATGAAGATGGATTGCCGATTTCAAATAAATTTAGTATTTAATTTGGATTATTTTTATTATGCTTAAAGTTGTAATAAGGCCGCTCTTTTTAATTAATTTTATTTTGGGGATTATTAAACCGGTTAGCACTAGGGTTCGTTTTATAAAAACTACTTGTTTTTAAAAGATCACGATGACGCGCAAAGTTTCCGCAAAGTAAATGCTTTTCCAAGAAAATAAATATTTTAAGCAAACGTTTTTCAACCTTAATCATTTTCTTAAGATGGACATAACCAAACGGTTTTCTCAAAATTATACGAGATGTTAGAGTGTGGCAATGGCGGTGTGCATGTCTAGGATTGGATCCGAAGGGAGCTTTGTACTTAAGCAGTCCGACGGACTCACCTCCTCTTCTTCCTGGTTTCCTACCTGGTGCACAGCTTCCATTCACTCTAACCTACTTTTAAAAGTGTCTTTTACAACACCAACTAAGCTTTCCAACTAAGTAATACGGAATGTTTTGAACGCTTCGATGTGGCACATCAGATCCGGTCATAACGTCTAGGTCGGGTATGGGGTTTTACATTCTCATACTTATATCATAGGATCCCAAAAGTACATGTACTTACCTTTCATACTCAAACATAGTATACAATTCAAACATACCTGAATCTGATACACATTCACATAGTCATTCATTTTCTCAGAATGCCTATTGAACCATTCGAAATCATAAAGATACACAGATATCTTGGAAAGCTCGTACAATGCAACGTCCCAGACGTGGTCTTACATGTAACCAAATTTCAATGCCACTGTCCTAGACAGGGTCTTAAACGAAATCAAATACGATGCCAATGTCCCAGACATGGTCTTACACGTAAATCATAAGTCGATGCCAACGTCCTAGACGTGGTCTGACATAATAACACATATCGAATCCTATGTCATGACATATGTATCCTAACTATTCCTAGGGTTTGTACGGGGCTTTTCGGATGTTGAAACATTGTTGATGCTTCTTCAATTTCATATATTCATCTTCCAAATCCATTCAATTCATTTCAATAGCATATAAGCAAAAATAAATTGATTCAAACAAATTTATTTGTATATTGACTTACCTCGTACGAAACTGAAAGGAAATGCGCGACTATTCGGCGACTTTCGTTTTCTCCCGATATAATTTTCTTTTCTTTGGTTCTTAATCTAAATCAATTCAGATTTAACTTATTCAAACTCACATTCATTCAAACCAATCCAAAAAATGTATATTTAGGGCATTTTACAAATTAGCCCTCATATTTTCACATTTTGATATTTTAGTCCCTAATTCACAAAATCACAAAATACATATAATTTTCGTATACCCATGTTAACTCGAATTCTCATAGTATTGATATAAGTCCACATATGTAACATCCCAAATCTTCAATAATATAAATTGCATGTTATGTTGTATGTGATTAGCATGCTGTGTTGGTTAAGGGCCCTAAGTAGTGCGAGAAGACCTAGGTTCAAACCTAGGCTTTAGAAAAATTTTGGTTTCTTATTGAAAAAAACCTTTGGTTTCTGCTAATAGACTCTTAAATTAATGGGAGTGTTGTATGACATGAAGGGCTTGCTAGTCAGGTGGCAAGTGGTGTGTGTGGTGAGCCTTGAGGTCTTGTGTTCGAGCTACTCTATGCGCAAAGGGGTAATATTTTACTGCTCTTGCGTGGGAGGTGGTTGAGGTTGACCAAAACTCTGATGATGGAGTGGTTGTATGGGAGTGAATAGCCAAATTTGAGGAGAGATTAGTGGGATTTGATGAGGGAGTTACTGATTTGAATTTGGAAGAGGGAAATTAGGAGAGAATCAAGGAAGTGGGAAGGTGAGGTAGTAGTGGTGTCGAATGTGGACTCTCTAGGCCATTCGGTCATAGAATGTTTGGGGGGCTTGGTGCTGAATTCTCTTTCAGGTTTTTGTGCTCTCAATTGCGTTAGTCCTACCCTTTTCTGCTTTTCTATTTCTTGTTTCTTGGTTTTGCGGTGTGAGCTGTGAACATTTGCCTTTCTGACTGCTTGGGTGGCTCTTCAAGTGTACCTCTTTTCTTTATCCCATATCTTGGCCGAACCTCCCCTTTTTCTTATCTTTTTGTCGGCCTACAACATTTTTTGGTTCAATCAAGTGTTGGCTTTTCTTTTCTTCTCTTCTACATTTTTGGATCTCCCTGAACTCTCTCTTTTCCCCTTCTTTGTGTTGGCCGAATATCACTTCTCCTCACCCCCTCAACCCATTCAGTTTTCATTGTGCTTTACTTTTTGAGACCTAAATCTCTCTCTATTTGGGTAAGGAATTAATCCTCTTTCTCCCTTTGTCAGCATATGCTACCTTTTTCATGCTATCTTTGTAACAGTCTAGTTTTGACCCTAGTCAGAATAATGGTTTCAGGACCACAAATTTGAGTTATTAAATATTTTAATATTATTTTCCATGCCTATTATAAGTGAATTGACATGTGTGAAAGTCTCGTGTGAAAATTTAACTGTTGGTGTGCTTAATTTGCAAAAAAAGACCTAATTGCGTAAAATGTAAAAGTTGTGTGCTAGATGTTAAAAGTGCTTATTTGACTTGGCTTTATAATTGAGAGGTCCTTATGTGTTTATTATGCCATTTACATGGTTTGTGGACATATATGACCTTGATGTGCATGGTTTATTAATGTTATGATACAAGGGCAATTTGGTAAACTAATTATAAATGAATTATAATTAAAACAAAGACATTAAATAAACCATTTCATGCTCATCTTTGATCAAAAATACAAGAAAAGAAAAGAGAAAAGTTTGCTTAGGGTTCGACACTTGCAATCCTTGATTAAGGTATGTGTTTTGATCTGTTTTTGATAATTTCTACGTTTTTGTAATCGTTGCTTTGAATACTATCAAACCCATGCCTCAATTTCTAATTTTGATGATGATTTTGAAATGTTCCATTGATAAATCTATGAGCTTTGTGATGTTAGTTGGTGAATTATGAAAGCTTGATGTTGGGTTTACATGTCTTGTCTTTGAATTTTTGATGAAATTGAGTATTATGGGCTAAATTGTAAAAATGTTATTTTGAGGAACTAAAATGTGAAATAAATAAAATGTATGGACTTGTATGAGAGCTAGGAGAATTCGTCCAAGCATGAGTACAAGCAAATTATGAGTATTTTGTGATTTTGTGATTTAGGGACTAAAGTGTCGAAATGTGAAAATGTGAGGGCTATTTTGTAAAATGCCCTAAATTTGTGTATATGGATTGCTTTGAATTATTTGGTGAATACAAGGGTTACTTTTGAATACATATAGATCAAGAAAAGAGGAACTCGAATTTAGACCGAGGGAAGTCGAAGATTAGAGAATAATGATCGAGTCGACAATTTCGAGTACGAAGTAAGTTTACACTTAAAACATGATGTTAAGTATAATTTGATGTTTTGATTATATATACATTCTATATATGTTTGGTTTGGATGAATACGATGATAAATCAATAGTATTTGGCACTAAGTGTGCTATTTAAACTAGCTTCGACTATATGAGGCACTAAGTGTGCGGTACCGTCTTAGCTTCGGCTAATTAAGATGGCACTAAGTGTGCAGAATCGTTCTAGCTTTGCCTTACTGTTGCAGCACTAAGTGTGCGGATGTTCAAAGCATGAATAATTTATGAAAAGTCTTAAAATATTTAAATGAAAGGTGAGAATGAAAGTGAATAAGTACGGGAATATTCAGGTACGTACGATACCTATATGGTAGATGATTCTAATTATGTGAAGCTCATTGATTCGGTGTGAACATTGGTATAGATTTGGTAGATGATTTAATAATTTGTAAGTACTTATGTATTGATGATTTTTGGTATGGGCTTACTAAGCTTTTGAAAGATTACTTTGTGTGTGTTTGCAGTGTTTTATAGATATCGAAGCTACTGCAAGCTCGAGGATCGTCAAGGATCTTCACAACAATATTGAATCTCATTTTGGTACTTTTGAAAATGTATATTTTTAATGTATGGCAGGTATAGGCTAGTGGTTGTAGAATTATATTTTGTGATGTATATACTTAGCCATGTGATTTGGCTAGTTGGTGTTTAAACACATAGTTAATGGCTTATGGTATGTGATGTTAATATGCAATTGTAGTATGTTTTAGTTGGTAAGTTTTGGTAAGTTTAGATTGAGATTGAATGATGTATGGAAGGAAATGTTTTGGTATGATCTTATTTTATGTTGACATGAATTGGTAAGGTTTATAAATAGGAAAATGTTGATATTTTTATGATATAAATGATGAATGTTTTGGTATAAAATTGGAAGAAATGGTGGTGCATATATGCTTGTTTCTTTGCTTGTAGGTTGACACAAATTTGGGGTGGCAAATTGGCTATTCAAATAGCCTACTTTTGTCCACACGGGCAGAGACACGGGCGTGTGTCTCAGCCATGTGCGACACACGACTATGTTGCATGGTCGTGTGTCCCATGGGGTACCCTACAATTTTAAGTCAGGCCCGAACACAGCCAAAGCACACGGGCGTGTGGCTAGCCATGTGGCCCAAGTCAGACTTGACCACGACCAATGCACACGAGTGTGTCTTGTAGCCGTGTGGGCAAGTCAGTAGCTATGCCATGTTTTTCCATGGCTTAGACACACGGGCGTGATTAAGGCCGTGTGAGGCACACAACCTGTTCACACGGGCATGTGACCTTTTAAAAGTTGAAATTTTTTCTAAGTTCTAAAACTTCCTTATGTTATCGAATTAGTCTTGAATGTATGATTTAGACCTTGTATGATTGTTTAAAGTTTGTGTTAAGTGTGAATGGTCTATATTTTGTTGAATTAGGAAGATTTTTGTTATGTTATTGTTCGGATCTGGGTTGTAAGTCCGGTAATGCCTGTTAACCTATTCCGGTGACAGTTATGGGTTAGAGGTGTTACATTTAATTGGTATCAAAGCCATGGTTTAGTTGATTCTAGGACTACCATAGCATTTGTGAGTCTAGCTATACATGCCATATTTATGAACTGTGATAGTGTAATGAATTCTGACATTGAAATGTGCTTTTATATAGCAAATGGATCCCGAAAGAGCCGTAGCAGTTGATGTTGAAAGCAATACGCCTGCTCCCGTGCAAGGGACAGTGGCATCTGATTCTCGACCGGCTACGAGTAGCCGTGATGGTGAAGCTAAACAAGCCTTCTATCAGAAAATGAAGTATTGGTTCACCCAATATATTAGAACCAATCCAGCTGTACAACAACCTCCACCCCCGGTTAATCTTCCTCAAGCTCTTGTGATGTCACCAATGAATTTCGTTCAGTTAAATAGACTATCAGTTAATAAGATTAGAAAATATGGTGCTGAAGCGTTCCGAGCTACAACGAGCGATGATGCTGAAAAAGCCGAGTTCTGGTTAGAGAATACAATAAGAGTGTTTGGTGAATTGTCTTTGAGCCCAGAAGAATGCATAAAATGTGTTGTTTCCCTTCCAAGAGATAGAGCGTATCATTGGTGGAAGACTTTGACATCTCTGGTTACGAGTGAACAGGTTACTTGGGATTTCTTGCAAGTTGAATTCTGGAAGAAATATATTAGTCAGAGATTCATCGATCAGAAATGTAAAGAGTTTCTCGAGCCTAAACAAGGCCATATGTCTGTCACAGAATACGAGCAGGAATTTGTAAGGTTGAGTCAGTATGCTCAAGAATGTGTACCTTCAGAAGCAATAATGTGCAAAAGATTTGAAGATGGTTTGAATGAGGACATTCGTTTGTTAGTCGGGATTCTGGAAATCAAAGAATTCGTTGTACTTGTGGAATGAGCATGTAAAGTTGAAGATCTTGGGAAAGAGAAAAGAAAAACTGATTTTGAAGCTAGCGAGGTATGAAAGAGATCATCAGGAAAATCATTTCAATCTAGATAAAAAAAGTTTAGAGATGATAGCAGTCGTTCAAAGACTAGTGTGGGATATTTGAACAGATATCGTGTTAGATCGCAATCGAATTTCAAATCTTCAGGTACGTCGTTGCCAGTGTTGGTAATGCGAAGAATGAAAAACCTAAGTGAGATCAATGTGGAAGATGACATTTCGGAGAATGCTGCGGAAAAATTAATAATCGAGCTTGTTATAGTTGTGGTTCAAGAAATCATTTTATAAAAGATTGCCCAGATTTAGCTGAAAAAGATAATGTTCAGAATCAGAGGCAGAGTGGTAAAGCTTCTCGTGGTAGAGCTCCTAGAAATTTGGGAAACATAAGTCATACTCAAAGAGGAACAAAAGACACAGCTGTTAGATCTGAGGCTCGTACACCTTCCAGAGCCTATGCTATTCGAGCTAGCGAGGAAGCTTCATCGCCAGATGTGATTACGAGTACATTTACTATAACACCCCTTACCCATATCCAAGGCTGGAACAGGGTATGAGGCATTACCAAACTTAACCATACACATAGATGAAAATCGGGCCATAAAATTTCATTTAATTCATAACTTTTTGAACACATGCATAGAATCATATTTAAAGACACATAACGTGGCATAAATGAACACTTACACATCCATAATCATACAATAACAAACAAAGCTAACTATATCATCACATCAAAACATAGGACATGGCATGATTAATTAAACTTACAAACCATAATAGATAAGAACCACATCTCATGATTATATACGATAACTCAATGCAGACCGATACGTATGGTCAAAGTCATAATAATAAATACATATCACAAACCAACTTCCTATACATGCCACTCACTTGATATTTCTAATATTTGAAATAACTCTCCCAAAACTGATAGCTTAATAGTATGATTTTGCCTCCGACAATCTCCAACCCCGAGCCGACATGCCAAAACTAAAGAAGCAGAGAGGAGGGGTAAGCTTTATGCTTAGAAAGTCCATATGAAGTTAATAAGCAATTACCCACATGTTTTTTTTAAGGTAAAACATCATAATTGTACAATTTACTCTTGTTCAGGTTAAGTTGTTTTACCAAGTTACAGTTACTAATTCATTTATATTTAGAGCTACGAGACTTCAAATTAAGTTTTGTTAATTTTCCTTGAAATTAGACTCATATACCTTTCTCCCATAAAATTTATAGAATTTTTGGTTTATCGAATTAGTACATTTTATTCATTAAAGTTTCCCCTGTTTTGCTGTCCAATAGTTCTTATCTATCTTTATAAGGAATAGACTCATTAAGGATTTTAATAATATAAATTACAAACCATAATTATTTTTATACAATTTTTAATGATTTTCTCAAATCGAAACAGGGGATCACAAAGTCATTCAGACTCTGTTTGACAATAATTTAAATATCTCATAATATAAATTTCAATTGCGTATATCATTTCTTCTATGTGAAACTAGGTTCATTGGGATTTAACCTCATATTTTACTCAGCCCCTAATTCAATTTCCAAAATTTATGGTGAATTTCCAAAGTTACACCACTGCAGTAACCCAAAACTTCCAAGGCTAAATTTACTCATTCATTACTATTATTCACCAAATCCATACAATATCATTTCATTCATAATGGTAAGAACACATAATTATGCTTCATAAGCATAAATCCATAATCTCAATGTCATCAAGTATCAAGGACTTATTCCAAATCATGTCATTTTCATAATATTCATCAAATACTATATACATCATAGATCATCACATGTCAAGGCATCACACATAAGTTTAGTGTACATACCTGTACAACTTGTAACATAACTCGAAGACATACTCACCAATGGCTTATCTCATTTGGATCATCAACGAATACTTTGCCAAATTACTCGTTGAACACTCAGAATATAATCGGATACATGGAATGCATTCACATAAGTGCCATGCCTACAGTTAGACAAACTCAATAGCCTGCGAAATATATGTGTAGCCAAGCTACCACGTAACGCACCCATGAGTGAACTCGGACTCAAGCCAAGCTACCATGTAACCCACCCATAAGTGAACTCGGACTCAACTCAACGATTTCGGATGCCTAGTTACATCTCACAAACTCGGACTCAACTCAACGAGTTCAGAACTCAAATATCCTAGTGACATGTCACTTGTATCCTAATCTATTCCTAAGGTTCAAACGGGATTTTCCTCGATCACACATCTTTGTCATCTTCCACGGAATGTTGGAACCAATACTTGGTAGCATTTCATATTTATCAAGTAGCTCACATAATTTGCATATTATATCATATAAATAACATTAAATTACTTAAAATGACAATTATGTTACTACATTTACACATTAACTTACATCTCATTTAATATCAAGGCAATAACATTAAATTACACATTGCATTATTAAAAATCATATGAACTTACCTCGTATGCGAAATGACCATTTTTACTATTTTATCCTCAACCTGATATTTTTCAATTTTAGCCCGAATTTTGATTTTTCCTTGATCTATCATTTCAAATATAGCCTAATTAGGACTCACATTATTAAAATTAACCCAAAATCATATTTTGAAAAAATCACAATTTTGCACCTAAACTTTGTCAAAATTACATTTTTGCCCCTAGGCTCGTAAATTAAACTTCATCCTATTTCCTTATGTTTTATGACATGCTGATAATTTTTCCCTTCTATAGCAACCTTAAATTCTCACTCTAACATGTACTTATGAACATTAGGTATTTTTACCGATTATGTTATTTTACTCGTTTTCACGTAAAATCGCTTAGTAAAAGCTGTTTAACACAATTTCAAGCTTCATATTCTACCATAAAACATCAAAATAAACACATTTCACTGATGGGTATTTTTCCAAATGTAAACCCTAGGTTAAATTATTGCTAGAATAAGCTTCACCAAGTTATCGGGATTTCAAAAATGTGAAGAACTTCAAAAATGGGGCTAGGGAGCACTTACAGTCGAGCTTGAGAGTTTAAAAAAACTTGAACCATGGCTGCTACTGGTAGAAATGGTTGAATGAAGAAGATGATAGCTAATCTGGCTTATTTCCCTTTTTTTATTCTTTTAATTATTAGTTTACCAAAATACCCCTAACTTAAAAATATTTTATTACACCCATTTCATGTCTATTTTTGTCCAGCAATTAACCAATGGTCTAATTACTATTTAAGGACCCTCAATTTAACATTTCAAAATAATTGGACACCTCTAGTATGTAGAACTCAACTTTTTCACTTTTTACGATTTAGTCCTTTTGACTAAATTAAGTGCCCAAACGTCAAAAATTTCGAACGAAATCTTCACGATATTATTCCGTGAAATTGTAGATCATAAAAATATAATAAAAATAAAATTTTCATCACGAATTTGCGGTCCCGAAACCACTGTTCTGACTAGGCCCAAAATCAGGGTGTTACAACTCTCCCTCTTTAGGGATTTTCGTCCCCGAAAATCTTACCGAAAAAGTGGTCTTCACTTAGATTCCTCAATCTCATACACGATACCAAAGTACCTCTACTCATGTGGTGCCTCCAATACATCTTTTTAATTTCTCATATGATCTAAAAGCTTACGGACTCAACTCCCAATTGTTCTTAAATTTTCAAAGGCTTATTAGTTTCCCATGATATCATGACATAAAACTCAGATCTCAATTTGGTTTATGGTGACTAGAATTCCAAGAAATCCAACAATCAAAGGGACTCGCACTCTTTCGAAATAATCATACAGATTTTCATCATCAATAAATCACAATCTAATAACATCTGAATCAAATTATAGTACATGTCATTACTCTCTGAATGAGTAGGCAAATTTTCACTGTGAGCTTCGTACAGTTCTTTATGTATAAGCCTCGGAATAATAATACCATGAATCAGATCCAATCTGAAATTCAACATCAGAAGTCGATCCTCACTGTACTCTTTTAGTTTACTATTCACTATCACATTTTCCTCTTTCCACTATGGAAATAATTTTGATATAGCCTCAAAAATAATCTTTCAAATTCTCATCCTAATATCAATACTAGCAGAGATAATTCTGGTAGATCCTGATGCTCGGCTTTAACCCCATCAACAACTCAAATTTTCTGTGACATCAAATGCTCCAAACTATCACATTACTTTATTTTCTTGAAACACATCACCCTTCATGCAATAGTGCATTACTGAAAATTAGGAAATCTTTACTCAATGTAGAGTAGTCCAGTTCAAACGCTTTGGTTAGCAATATTCTCATCTGTCCAAACCTTGCTAACATGTAATAAACTTTTCAGCTTTCGCAATATGAAAACTTTATCATTCTTAGTATCTTTAACTCATATCAAAATTTTCTAAGAGATATACACTTCTCATTCAGACTATTAGCTTTTTACCCGTAAAGAAATGAAATTCTATTACCAGACTTGGAAAAAATGATCCTGACATAATTGTCATACAAAATCTTTCAAATAAATAATTCACACAGATTAAACACTTGAGCTGATCTAAACATTGTTGAATGACATTTCAAGTAATCCTTTCTTCTAGTTACTAAACAATTCATCATGCAGTCCTTTACTATTCATTCCTTACGCTAATCAAAACCATTTCAATTGCATTAGCTCAAGTAACCAAAATATCTCAATTGAAGTCATTAATTATAATTGATTTACTTGAGAGAAGTAATCTACCATACCGATTAAAACTCGTACTTTTATCACGTATGCCTTTACCGTTGTCAAATCCTTACATGAAAATTTGAGAAATTCCAATACTAAAATCACCACATTACCAAGATCAAATTGGAAGTATAGTCATGCTTGTCATGATTATCATGAGCTGAAGAACGCACTTCGAACATAAGTCATAATTGACAAATTACGGAAAAAAGATAACAAGAAAACTGAATAAAGAAATCCAAGATACGATACTATGCCGGAAAATCGAAAGCCAAACTCATAGGAAAATATAGAAGATCTCGAAAAATCCTCAGAGAAAAGAAGTCCAGAAGAAAACATCATTTAATCCCGCTGGAATCAAATATAACAAGAACAATGTATCTTCCAATACATATATATCAAATGGAGCATCAAGTAGAAGAAACAGTATCATAATATCATACATATACTCTCATCAATTCTTATCAGACGAAATGTAATAAAATGTCCGACGAAATACAACAATACAAATTATAAACCAGTCAGACTACCAATGCTTCTATCTAACACCAGGATTAGAAAACATTCCCATAAAACAAGAATTTCTTCAAAAGATCAACAGCCATAGAAATTTTTCTGAGAATGGATAAATACATAGAACATCTCAGAAGAAACTGTTAAATTTGTTCAGCCATAACTTTCACACTCAGATATTACACATTTCAAATATCATTTCCCACAACTAGTTCTACCATCACAAATTTAATGCTAGACCTTTCACTAAAGAACTTTAAAAACGGGGCTAGGGAGCACTTACAATCGAGCTTGGGAGTTTGAAAAAACCTTAACCATGGCTGCTGCTGGTAGAAATGGCTGAATGAAGAAGATGATAACTAATTTGGATTATTTCCCTTTTTTAATTCTTTTAATTATTAGTTTAGCAAAATACCCCTAACTTAAAAATATTTTATTACACCCATTTCATGTCTATTTTTGTCCAAAAATTAACCAATGGTCTAATTACCATTTAAGGACCCTCAATTTAAAATTTCATAACAATTGGACACCTCAAGTATGTAGAACTCAACTTTTTCACTTTTTACGATTTTGTCCTTTTGACTAAATTAAGTACCTGAACATCAAAATTTTCAAACTAAATTCTCAGGAAATTATTCTGTGAAATTGTAAACCATAAAAATATAATAAAAAATAAAATTTTCATCGTCGAATTTGTGGTCCCGAAACTACTGTTCCGACTAGGCCCAAAATCAGGGTGTTACATTTACTCTCTATGATACTTCTGTAATTGCTTTGATAGATCCTGGATTGACACATTCGTATATATGCATGAACTTAGTGAATTGTAAAACTTTGCCTGCAGAGTCTACTGAATTTGTAATTAGAGTTTCGAAGCCCCTAGGCAGATGTGTTCTGGTTGATAAAGTATGCAAGAATTGTTCATTAATGTTTCGAGACAATTGTTTTCCTCCTGATATGATGTTATTACCTTTCGATGAGTTTGATATAATTCCGGGTATGGATTGGTTAACTTTGCATGATACTATGGTGAACTGCAAACGAAAAACTATTGATTTGAGATGCAAGAATGATGAAATAGTAAGAATTGAATCTAGTGATTTGAATGGATTGCCTGCTGTAATATCTTCGATGAAAGATTGAAGTATTGTGAGAAAGGGTTGTGAAGCTTATTTTGCATATGTGGTTGATTCGAGAGTGTCAAAAAAGAAAGTTGAATTAGTGCTTGTTGTGTGTGAATTCCCTAATGTATTTCCTGAAGAACTTCTGGGATTACCTCCAGTTAGAGAGGTAGAATTTGGCATTGAATTGGTACTTGGTACTATTCCTATTTTAATAAATCCATACAGAATACCTTCGACCGAGTTAAAAGAATTAAAAACTCAGTTGCAAAAGTTGACCGATAGAGGATTTGCCAGACCGAGTTTCTCACCTTAGGGTGCTCCAGTTCTATTTGTGAAAAAAAAGATGGTACGATGAGAATGTGTATCGATTATCGTCAGTTGAATAAAATGAATGAATAAATATCCTCTACCCCGAATTGATGATTTTTTTGATCAGTTGAAAGGAGCTGTTGTGTTTTTGAGATATTCCAAAAACTACTTTCAGAATGTGGTACGGCCACTATGAATTCTTAGTTATGCCTTTCAGATTGACTAACGCACCTGCTATCTTTATGGATTTAATGAATAGAATTTTTAGACCGTATTTAGATTAATTTGTTGTTGTATTTATTGATGACATATTGATTTATTCACGTGATGAATCCGTACATGCTGAGCATTTGAGATTAGTGCTACAGATTCTGCGAGATAAGCAGTTGTATACGAAGTTCAGTAAATGTGAATTCTGGTTCAGAAGTGAGTTTGCTAGGCCATATTGTATCAGCATTTGGTATACGGGTTGATCTGAGCAAAATTTCAGCTATTTTAGATTGGAAAACTCTGAGGAATGTTTCTGAAGTTTGCAGTTTTGTGGGACTAGCTGGTTATTATAGAAGATTTGTGAAAGGTTTTTTCGGTGTTTGCGACTCCGTTAACAAAACTGCTACAGAAAAATGTGAAGTTTGAGTGGTTCAAAAAGTGTCAGAACAGCTTTGATCAATTGAAGACTTTGTTGACTAAAGCTCCGGTATTGGTACAACCTGAATCGGGTAAAGAATTTGTGATCTACAATGATGCTTCATTGATTGGTCTGGGATGTGTTTCGTTGCAAGAAGGGAAAGTCATTGCTTATGCTTCGAGATAGTTAAAGTCAAACGAAAAGAATTATCCAACGTACGATCTTGAGTTAGCTGCGATTATACTTGCTCTAAAGATTTGGCACCATTATTTGTTCAGTGAGAAGTGTCACATATACTCTGATCATAAGAGTTTGAAGTATTTGATGACTCAGAAAGATCTGAATCTATGACAGAAAAGATGGTTACATCTGCTAAAAGACTACGAACTTGTCATTGATTATCATCCGGGAAAAGGAATTGTTGTTGCTGATGCCTTGAGTCGAAAATTGTTGTTTTCTTTGCATGCAATGAATACTAGTTTGGTTTTATCAGATGATGGTTTAGTTTTACCTGAATTAAAAGCAAGATCTTTGTTCTTACAGCAGATTATAAAAGCTCAGAAGATTGATAATGAGATTTTAGCTAAACAAGCTCAGTGCGATGTAGAGTCTGATTTAGAATTCAGAGTTGACAAAAATGATTGCTTGAGATTTTGAGATCAAATTTATGTTTTGAGAAATACATAATTAATTCAAATAATTTTGAGTGAAGCTCACAGTAGTCGTTTATCTGTGCATCTGGGTAGTACGAAAATGTATAATGATCTGAAACAACATTATTGGTGGTCCGGAATGAAAAGAGATATATCTGAATTTGTTTCTAAATATTTGATCTGTCAACAAGTTAAAATGGAACATTAGGTGCCATTGGGATTGTTATAACCGATTATGTTTCTAGAGTGGAAATGGGATCGAGTGACCATGGACTTTGTTTTAAGTTGTAGTTGATCGTTTGATGAAATACTCTCATTTTATTCTGGTTCGATCCGATTACTCGCTTGATAAATTAAATGAGTTATATATTTATGATATTGTGAGATTGCATAGTGTGAGATCTGAGATTCATATCACAATTCTGGAAGAAGTTCCAAGATGCTCTGGGTACTAAATTGCACTTCAGTACTGCTTTTCATCAGCAAACGGATGGTCAATCCGAGCGGATTATTCAGATACTCGAGGATATGTTGAGATATTGCATTCTTGAGTTTGAAGGTACGTGGGAACATTATCTCCTTTAATTGAATTCGCTTATAATAACAATTTTCAGTCCAGCATTAAAATGGCACACTATAAAGCTTTATATGGTCACAAATGTCATACACCTTTGTATTGGACTGAGCTCAGCGAAAATAAGATTCATGGGGTTGATTTGATAAAAGAAACTAAACAGAAAGTGAAAATGATTTGAGATAGTTGGAAAGTAGCTTCCGATCGTAAAAATCATATGCGGATTTGAAAAGAAAAGACATTATGTTTGAGATCGGCGATAAAGTGTTTTTTAATGTCTCTGTGGAAGAATGTGCTTCGGTTATGTAGAAAAGGCAAACTGAGTCCGAGGTTCATCAGGTCGAATGAGATTATCGAGTGTATTGGGCCGGTAGCATATAGATTGTTGTTACAACCTGAGTTAGAAAAGATTCATAATGTGTTTCATGTATCGATGCTTTGACTATATAGATCTGATCCTTCGCATGTGATTCCTCCGTCTAAAATAGAGATTTAGTCTGATATGACTTATGAAGAAAAGCCAATCAGTATTTTAGCTCGCGAGGTTAAAGAGCTGCGAAATAAGAAAATTTCGTTAGTTAAAGTGATGTGGCAGCAACATGGTAGGCCACGTGGGAGCCTGAAGATACTATGAGACAGATATATCCGAATCTATTCAATGGTAAGATTTTTGGGGACGAAAATCCCCAAGGGGGAGAATTGTAACAGTCCAGCTTTGACCCTAGTCGGAATAGTGGTTTCAAGACCACAAATCTGAGTTAGAAAAATATTTTAATATGATTTTTCGTACCTATTATAAGTGAATTGACATGTGTAAAAGTCTCGTGTGAAAATTTAACTGTTTGTGTGCTTAATTTGCAAAAAAGGACCTAATCGCGTAAAATGTAAAAGCTGTGTGCTAGATGTTAAAAGTGCTTATTTGACTTGGCTTTATAATTGAGAGGTCCTTATGTGTTTATTATGCCATTTACATGGTTAATGGAAATATATGACCTTGATATGCATGGTTTATTAATGTTATGATACAAGGGCAAATTGGTAAACTAATAATAAATGAATTATAATTAAAATAAAGACATTAAATAAACCATTTCATGCTCATCTTTGACCGAAAATACAAGAAAAGAAAAGTGAAAAGTTTGCTTAGGGTTCGCACTTGTAATCCTTGATTAAGGTATGTGTTTTGATCGGTTTTTGATAATTTCTACGTTTTTGTAATCGTTGCTTCGAATACTATCAAACCCATGCCTCAATTTCTGATTTTGATGATGATTTTGAAATGTGCCATTGATAAAGCTATGAGCTTTGTGATGTTAGTTGGTGAATTATGAAAGCTTGATGTTGGGTTTACATGTTTTGTCTTTGAATTTTTTATGAAATTGAGTATTATGGGCTAAATTGTAAAAATGTTATTTTGAGGGACTAAAGTTTGAAATCAAATGCCTGAAATATGTGTATATGGATTGTTTTGAATTATTTGGCGAATAAAAGGGTTAATTTTGAATACATATAGATCAAGAAAAGAGGAATTCGGATTTAGATCGAGGAAAGTCGAAGATTATAAAATAAACGATCGAGTTGACAATTTCGAGTACGAGGTAAGTTTGTACTTAAAACATGATGTTAAGTATAATTTGATGTTTTGATTGTATATACATTGTATATATGTTTGGTTTGGATGAATACGATGATAAATAAATAGTATATGGCACTAAGTGTGTGATTTAAACTAGCTTCAGCTATATGAGGCACTAAGTGTGCGATACCGTCTTAGCTTCGGCTAATTGAGATGGCACTAAGTGTGCGAAATCTTTCTAGCTTCAGCTAGCTATTGCAGCACTAAGTGTGCGGATGTTCAAAGCACGAATAATTTATGGAAAGTCTTAAAATATTTAAATGAAAGGTGAGAATGAAAGTGAATAAGTACGAGAATATTCAGGTATGTACGATACCTATGTGGTAGATGATACTATGTATGTAAAGCTCATTGATTTTTTGTGAACATATGAATTAAGTTAGTATAGATTTGATAGATGAAAGAATTTGTAAGTACTTATGTATTGATGATTTTTGGTACGAGCTTACAAGCTTTTGAAAGCTCACTGTGCATGAGTTTGCATTACTTTATAGATATCGAAGCCACTGCAAGCTCGGGGATAGTCAAGGATCGCCACAACACTATCGAATCTCATTTTGGTATTTTTGAAAATATATATTTTTAAAGTATGGCATGTATAGGCTAGTGGTTGTGGAGTTATATTTTGTGATGTATATACTTAGCCATGTGATTTGGCTAGTTGGTGTTTAAATTCATAGTTGATAATGGCTTATGGTATGTGATGTTAATATGCAATTGTGGTATGTTTTAGTTGGTAAGTTTTGGTAAGTTTAGCTTGAGATTGAATGATGTATGTAAGGAATGTTTTGGTATGTTCTTATTTTATGTTGGCATGAATTGGTAAGGTTTATAAATAGGAAAATGTTGATATTGTTATGATGTTAATGATAAATGTTTTGGCATAAAATTGGCTGAAATGGTGGTGCTTATATGCTTGTTTCTTTGCTTGTAGGTTAACCCAAATTTGGGGTGGCAAATTGGCTATTCAACTGGTCTATTTTTGTCCACACAGGCAGAGACACGGGCTTATGTCTCAGCCGTCTGTGACACACAGCTATGTTGCATAGTCGTGTGTCCCCTGGGTACCCTACAATTGTAAGTCAGACCTGAACACGGCCAAAGCAGATAGACGTATGGCTACTTGTGTGGCCCAAGTCAGACTTGACCATGGCCAAGGTACACGGGCGTGTCTTGTAGCCGAATGGGTAGGTCAGTAGCTATGCCATGTTTTGCCATGGCTTAGACACACGGGCGTGTCTAAGGCTGTGTGAAGCACACAGCTTGTTCACACGGGCGTGTGATCTTTTAAAAGTTGAATTTTTTTCTAAGTTCTGATACTTCCTTATGTTATCCAATTAGTCTAAAATTTATGATTTAGACCTTATATGATTGTTTAAAGTTTGTGTTAAATATGAATGATCTATATTTTATTGAATTGGGAAGATTTTTGTTATGTTATTGTTTGGATCTGGGTTGTGAGTAATGCATCTTAACCTATTCCAGCGTCGGTTACGGGTTAGGGGTGTTGCATTTAATTGGTATCAGAGCCATGGTTTAGTCGGTTCTAGGACTACCATAGCGTTTGTGAGTCTAGCTATACATGCCATATTTATGAACTATGATAGTATGATGAATCGTGACACTGATATGGGCTTTTATACAGCAAATGGATCCCTAAAGGACCATAACAAACGATGTTGAAAGCAATACGCCTGCTCCGCGCAAGGGATGGTGCCATCTAATTCTCGACCGGCTACGAGTAGCCGTGATTGTGAGGCTAAACAAGCCTTCTATCAGATAACGAATGATTGGTTCACCCAACATATTAGAACCAATCCAGCTGTACGACAACCTCCATCCCCGATTAATCTTCCTCACAGTCTTGTGATGTCACCAGTGAATCTGGTTCAGTTAAATAGACCATCAGTTAATAAGATTAGCTCTGAGCTATAAAGAGCGATGATGCTGAAAAAGCTAAGTTCTGGTTAGAGAATACGATAAGAGTGTTTGATGAATTATCATTGAGTCCAAAAGAATGCATAAAATGTGTTGTCTCCACTCTGAGAGATATAGCGTATCATTGGTGAAGACTTTGACATCTCTGGTTCCAAGTGAACAGGTTACTTGGGATTTCTTCCAAGTTGAATTCTAAAAGAAATATATGAGTCAGAGATTCATCGATCAGAAACGTAAGGAATTTCTCGAGCTTATACAAGGTCGTATGTCTGTCATAGAATACGAGCGGAATTTGTAAGGTTGAGTCAGTATGCTCGAGAATGTGTATCTTCAAAAGCAATAATCTGCAAAAGATTTGAAGATGGTTTGAATAAGGATATTCATTTATTAGTCGGGATTCTGGAAATCAAAGAATTCGTTGTACTTGTGGAACAAGCATGTAAAGTTGAATATCTTGGGAAAGAGAAAGAAAAACTAATTTTGAAGCTAGCGAGGTACAAAAAAGATGATCGGGCAAATCATTTCAATCTGGATTAAAGAAGTTTAAAGATGATAGTAGTTGTTCAAAGACTTGTATGGGACATTCGAACAGAGATCGTGTTAGATCGCAATTAAATTTCAAATCTTTACGTACGTCCATTGCCAGTGTTGGTAATGCAAAGAATGAAAAACCTGAGTGTGATCAATGTGAAAGGCGACATTTCGGAGAATGCTGGGAAAAAAGTGATAACTGAGCTTGTTATAGTTGTGGCTCAAGAAATCATTTTATAAAAGATTGCCCAGATTTAGCTAAAAAAGATAATATTCAGAATTAGAAGCAGAGTGGTAACGCTTCTCATGGTAGACCTCCTAGAAATTTGGGAAATATAAGCGGTAGTCAAAGAGAAACAAAAGACACAGCCGTTAGATCTGAGGCTCATGCACCTGCCAGAGCCTATGCTATCCGAACTAGTGAGGAAGCTTCATCGCCAAATGTGATTACGGTACATTTACTCTCTATGATACTTCTGTAATTGCTTTGATAGATCCTGGATTGACACATTCATATATATGCATGAACTTAGTGAACTGTAAGACTTTGCCTGCAGAGTCTACTGAATTTGTAATTAGAGTTTCGCACCCCCTAGGCAGATGTGTTTTGGTTCATAAAGTATGCAAGAATTGTTCATTAATGTTTTGAGACAATTGTTTTCCTGCTGATCTGATGTCATTACCTTTTGATGAGTTTGATATAATTCTAGGTATCGATTGGTTAACTTTGCATGATGCTGTGGTGAACTACAAACTGAAAACTATCGATTTGAGATGCAAGAATGATGAAATAGTTAGAACTGAATCTAGTGATTTGAATGGATTGCCTGCTGTAATATCTTCGATGAAAGATTGAAGTATTGTGAGAAAGGGTTGTGAAGCTTATTTTGCATATGTGATTGATTCGAGAGTGTCAGAAAAGAAAGTTGAATCAGTGCTTGTTGTGTGTAAGTTCCCTGATGTATTTCCTGAAGAACTTCTAGGATTACCTCCGGTTAGAGAGGTAGAATTTGGTATTGAATTGGTACCTGGTACTACTCCTATTTCAATAGCTCCATATAGAATGGCTTCGACGGAGTTAAAAGAATTAAAGTTTCAGTTGCAAGAGTTGACCGATAGAGGATTTACCAGACCAAGTTTCTCACCTTGGGGTGCTCCAGTTCTATTTGGGAAAAAAAGATGGTACGATGAGAATGTGTATCGATTATCATCAGTTGAATAAAGTGGCTATCAAGAATAAATATCCTCTACCCGGAATTGATTATTTATTTGATCAATTGAAAGGAGCTATTGTGTTTTCGAAAATAGATTTGAGATCAGGTTATTATCAGTTGCAAGTGAAAGATTCAGATATTCCAAAACTGCTTTCAGAACGAGGTACGACCACTATGAATTCTTAGTTATACCTTTCGGATTGACTAATGCACCTGCTATCTTTATGGATTTGATGAATAGAATTTTCACACTGTAATTAGTTCAATTTGTTTTTGTATTTATTTGTAACACCCCAAACCTGACCTAGACGTTATGACCGGATCTGATGCGCCACATCGAAGCGTTCAAAACATTCCGTATTACTTAGTTGGTGTTGTAAAAGACACTTTTAAAAGTAGGTTAGAGTGAATGGAAGCTGTACACCAGGTAGGAAACCAGGAAGAAGAGGAGGTGAGTCCGTCGGACTGCTTAAGTACCAAGCTCCCTTCAGATCCAATCCTAGACATGCACACCGTCAATGCCACACTCTAACATCTCGTATAATTTTGACAAAACCGTTTGGTTATGTCCATCTTAAGAAAATGATTAAGGTTGAAAAACGTTTGCTTAAAATATTTATTTTCTTGGAAAACATTTACTTTGCGGAAACTTTGCGCGTCATCGAGATCTTTTAAAAACGAGTAGTTTTTATAAACGAACCCTAGTGCTAACCGGTTTAATAATCCCCAAATTAAATTAATTAAAAAGAGCGGCCTTATTACAACTTTAAGCATAATAAAAATAATCCAAATTAAATGCTAAACTTATTTAAAATCGGCAATCTATCTTCATGGCCACTCTGAATCCCGCCCAGCTCCAAGTCCACCATCTAGGGCTCACCTGCAAGGATGGAAGAGGAAGGGGTGAGTTTGGGAAAACTCAGTGTATACAGAAACCCATCCAAAGCCCAAATCAGCTCGAGCCCATTGGGCCTAAGCCCTATTCAGATAATAGTATACAGTGGACCGAAGCCCTTTTCAAAACACAGTAGCAAGGCCTTAGCCCTTTTTAACATAACAGTGTGGCCCATAGGCCCAGTTCAGTAACATAGGTAACAATAGTAGTAATGCATGCAAACCCATCTGGGGAGACTACTCAACCCACCAACCGCTACACTGCCCCGTACCAGCCCTACACTCCATGTGGGGAATATCTCAATCCACCCAGCCCTACACTCCACAGTTGCAGCAACGCTGCTCAAATATCAGTAAGTTGAGGCAAAGCCTCCAGTACGTGGATGAACCACTTTCAATACTTCCTCTGTGACAGCCCAAAATTGACCCTAGTCGGGGAGTGGTTTTGGGACCGCTAAACCGAGTCACCGAAAGGTTTGAATGTGATGTTTATTGTCTAGAATATGTAATCATGAATGTGTGAAAATTTCAAGCTTCGATTTAGTCGATTGCATGTGAATTTAGTCAATAGGACTTATATGAGAAAATTGTAAAATGTGATAGGTCAATGCATGAGGACCTATTAGTGCATGTGGAAGAAAAAGGGACTTGCATGTCAAATTCCCCCTCCCTAAATAGTAGTGGCCGGCCATGACAAAGTGGATAGGCAAATGGTGATGGGTAAAACATATTATAAAAAGTTTATGACAACATGTTGTGTTAAGAACAATAAAATATGAGGGGAGTGGGAGGAGAAACCAAAGTTGTTTCATCCTTGCTCCCCATTTTGCCGAAACTAGAAGAAAAAAAAAGGCTTCATCCTCTTTGCTCTTCTTGACCGAAAATCAAAGGAAGAAGAAAGAGTTCTCTTGCTTATGTTCGGTTTGGATGAGGATTAAGAAGAGGTAAGTACCTTGAAACCCTTGGAAAATTTTGTATAAGAAGATGGTTAGTTCAAGTTCTAATCATTCCATGGCTTAAGTTTTGATTGTTAGGAGGTTTGATGTTTGGCCAAGTAGGTTGATTTGAGCTTTCGGTTGTGGTTGTCAAGGAGGAAATGAGATTTTGTTTGTCTTCAACAATTGGTTGGTAATAAGTGTTAAATGTGAGAAATTTCGTTTGGGTAATTGAAATAAATAATTAGAGGCTTAATTATCAAAAGGTTTCGGTTTGATATCATTTTTATAAGCATAATTAGTTCAATTTGATAATAAGGTATGAGGTGATAAGTAAATTTTCATGGTGGTTTAGGTTTAATGACATTCGGCTATGGATTAAAAGTGTTAGCTAATTCGGCATAAGAGTATAAATGTTAATCACTTTATATTTGAAGCCTTGAAGAATAGGTTGTGGAATATTAAAGTGTTGAAGGTTAAATCTTTAAGCTTGGTTAATTTGGACATTCGGCTATTCTTATGACATTAGATACAAGGGTATGAAAGGTTATATATATATATATAAGTTTAATTTATTCATGGTAACTTGGCATGTGGATTGGATATATGTTAGTTAATACATGCATTTGGAAGTGATGTGTTTAATAATTAGGTATACGGTTTGGTTTCATTATTGAGTATAAGGGTCAAGTGTTTAAAATTGCCTTTGATGTATACATGTTTATATTGAAATATTAAGGCTATGATAGCCAATTGAGGGTTTCGGCCAAATATTCAAATAGATTGGTGTGAATGTTTGAGTGATGAATTTGACTCTTGTGTCGAGTTGGGATGATATGTGTATTTTATAAATAATAGCAAGTAATTAAACTAGTTGATTTGTTTATTTAAGCTCAAGAACCTAAAGGAGAGGCGTCAACAAGGGGAAATCGAAGTCATCGAGTAGCCGACTCGAATTTTTACCCAACATAAAGTAATATTAAGCATGTGTTGGTATTTTCAAATGGTCATAATTTTATGTATTGATCTGAATGGAATGAATAATATACATATATATATGCATGTACGTATGTGATGATGAAATTGTTGAATGAAAAGGTAAGATGTACTGAGTTGTTGATCTCGGCACTAAACGTGCGGGTACATTAGACCTGAGATGGCGCTAATGCGGATTAAATTGTACAGACTATGTGCGATTGACTATGTTGCACAAGTGGCGATGATATGATGACTAAGTTGCGAATTGACCATCGCACTAAGGTCGGTGCTTTGCACTATCTTGATTATGCACTAAGTGTGCGATTGTTA
>NC_053432.1:34821851-34915902 GCF_007990345.1 Gossypium hirsutum
AACAACGGCATCAATATTTGATTACATGTAAGACCACATCTGGAATGTTGGCATTGTACGAGCTTTCCGAGCTATTCGAGTATCCTTAATGGTTTCGAACGGTTCAACGAGCACTTCGAGAAATGAATGAATATATGAAATGTGTATCCAATTCAGGTACGTTTGAATGTATATCATAATTGAGAATGTAAGGTAAGTATATGTACAATTGTAAACATATGTTATATAAAAGTAAGTTATGATCAAATGAGTCATATGAGATATATGGATTGGTAATTGTATTATGCCATGAGTTACTTGAATGAATTGATTTAAAATTATGTTATATGACAAGTTTATTAGCATATGGCTTATTAAGCTTTTGAAAGCTCACTTTGTGTGTGTTTGCATTGTTTTATAGATCATCGAAGCTACCAGAAGCTCAGGGATCGTCAAGGATCATCACCACACTATCGAACTCTTTGTAACACCTCGAATTTGGACCTAGAAGTATTGGGCCTTGAGTGCGGGTCCGTAAGGAGGTTGTATATTGGTATTTAATTGTGCAATGAAATGACACAATTAAATGTCTGCTTTGGTGGTTAATGGCTTTGAGAAGTGTTAGAGAAATCTTGGGTTCAAACTTGGGCTTTAGCAAAAATTTTGGTATTAAGTGAAAAAAAAACCTGGATGCTTGGTGAGGGCCTTTTAAATTATTGTGTTAAATAAATGACACAAGGAAGCTTGTAGTCTAGTGGTTGTGGCGTCATTAAGGTTGTATGGGAGCCTGGGTTCAAGCATTGGCTCTTGCAATTTATTTTGGTTTTTTTTAAGGGAACTTGGACTTTGGCCTTTAGACCTTATAATTAATTGGGGATAAAATATGACACAAAAAGCCTTGTGGCTTAGTGGCAAGTAGTGTGTGGAGCATCTGAGTGGAGGCATGGGTTAGAATCCCATGGCAAGCAAGGAGCATTTATTTTGCTAACAGGGGGCGGCAAGAGTTGGTGTTGAATTTAAACTCTGATGTTGGAGGGATCCCACATCGGGAAGCTAACATAAGAGTGGTTGCGAAGCTGGCTTTAAATAGAGGGAACCATGAGGAGAGTAAAGGTACCTTTTCTTGGCTGATCCCTTTCGCTGTATGGCGTGCTCGTTTGGGTTGGGCGTCGGCTAAGAGTGCTCAGAGCGTGGATTAACTCCAGTCTCCTATCAGGTGTGTATTTTCTCGCTAATCTAGCTGTAGGATGGCTATTTCGGGCCGCGATGGGCCGAAAGGGGTCATGTGAGCCCAATGGGCCTACGGACCCAATTGGATAAGTTGTTTGATTGTGTAGTAAATATTGGACTAGGCTAGGTGAATCTCATATTTGTGGCTAGATTTGGGCTAAAAGGGCCACACGAGAGTGTGGGCCCATTTGGGTCGAGAATAGGCTTTAGGCCCATTCGTATTGTTATCCCTGTTTAGAATACTTTAGTTTACCAAATTACTGAAATGCCCTCGATTTGTAAAATTACCATTTTACCCTCGATTTATAGAATTACCGTTTCACCCTTGATTTACAAAATTACCATTTTACCCTCGATTTATAGAATTACCATTTTACCCTTGATTTACAGAATTACTGTTTCACCCTCGATTTACAAAATTACCATTTTACCCTCAGTTTACAAAATTATCGTTTTACCCTCGATTGTGAAATTACTAAAATACCCCTGTAGGATAAAATTACCAAAATACCCCTAGTTTGTAAAATTACCAAAATACCCCTAGTTTGTAAAATTACCGAAATACCACTGGTTTGTGAAATTACCGAAATACCCTCAATTTATAAAATTACCAAAATACCCCTGATTTACAAAATTACAGAAATACCCTTGGCTTTCTAAAAATTATAAAAATACTGTTGGTTTACAAAATTACTGAAATACCCTTGGTTTGTAGATTTACCAAAACACCCTTGTAGGATGAAATGACTAAAATACCCCTAATAGGTAAAAAGACCGTAAAGCCTCTGTAGGGTAAAGTGACTGTAATACCCTTGTATGGTAAAATGACGAATATGCCCTTATGCTCCGTATGACTGATGTGCTTAGGATTTACATATATTGATATTGGATTAGTTAAGTTTGAGTGACAGGTGGTGGTTATCGTAGGTGATTGATTATGGAAACGTTTCAACTTCAACCCATAACAGTTGTGTACTAACCCTCGTAGTAGCTTAAATTAATATCTGCTGAGAAGTCGAAATGCTAAAATACCGGCATTTCGGGAACTTGTAATGTTGCGTGTGGGTATAGATGCGATAAAAATGATAAGATCGATGTTTGGATCGATGGAACGGGTAAGAACTCAATTTTGTGCACGATGGTAAGTTGGGCCTCAATGGGCAGGAATTGGGCCAAATGAGCTTTTGGGCCCATTTGGGTAAAATTGATAGAAAATAGAATTTGGAAAAGTTGCATGTTAACACGGTTAGTATTGTTGTAAAATTTGGGTTAAGCAGGCTTAGTGGGCTAAATCAGCATTCGTAGGGCCCATTAAGGGTTTTGGGCCCAAAAGCCCGAATTTGATAAGTGGGTTAAAGATCATTGTTTAAAAACTCAAAAATATTGACAATTGTAATGAACATGGAAAACCCTAATTTTTGGTAAAATTACAAAAATACCCTTAGAATATGAAAAATGACTGTTTTGCCCTTGTAGGCAAGTGACTGACTTGGACTGTGTGGTTGACGGATTTGATTGTGAATATATGTTGGTGATATGAATGACTTGACTGTGATTGTTTGATTCAAATATGGGCATGACATTCTGCATACATGACATGTTGCATGGGTTGGGTTTTATAAATGGAGGAAGTGCTAAAAGGGCTATGCCCCAGTTTACCGAAAAGGCCTTTGCCCCAGTTTATCAAAAAGGGCTTTGCCCCAGTTATTAAAAGAGGCTAGGCCTTCAGTTATATGATAAAGTAGCTATGCTGCCAGTGGAGAGTTTTGGTTGGGTGGGTTGAGTTATTCCCCACATGGAGAGCTTGGTTGGTACGGGTGGAGAGTAGTGGTTGGTGGGTTGAGTAGTCTCCCCAAATGGGCTTGCATACATCCATTGACATTACATGTGATATTGAAATGGGCCTAAGGGCCATACCGTTTACAGTAAAGGCTTCGGCCTAGTGATATGATTTATGAAAAGGCTTCGGCCCAGTATATGTCGAGACTGAATTAGGGCTTAGGCCCATATTGCTACTGTTTAAGGGCTAAGGCCTAGACTTTACTATTACTAAATAGGGCTTTGGCCCAGATTGTACTGACACTATGTTATTTACTGTTTGTTTGTTATTAGGGTTACACACTGAGTTTGCGTAAACTCACCCCGTTTCTAACTGTGCAGGTAATCCCTAAGCTTAGATGGTTTAGAGCTGCGAGGGACTCGGAGATGGCCACACTACTGTTTCTATTTCTTTTAATTGCAATAAGTAGCCGATTTATTTCTTTATAAGTTTTATCTTATTAATATTATTATTTGGTTTTGGGTTGTAATAAGGCCATTTTAATTATTTTTCTAGGATTATTTTATCTTATACCCTATATTTTTCTGATAACAATATGAGTTAGACCTAGGGCGCGTTTCCAAAATGATAATTGTTTTCAAAATAACGCAACGATACAATTAATCGGTTTATCAAAAATATCTATTTAAATGAATTCCAACTCGTTTTTCTCAAAACCTAACCTAGCACCAAAGTGTGGCAATGGTTGTGGGCATGTCTAGGATTGGATCTAATCAAGAGTTTGGTACTTAAGCAGCCTTCTAGGCTCACCTCCTCTGTTTCGGATACCTACCTGGTGCACAGCTTCCATTCACTTTATTAACTTAGCAAAGACTATCTTTTAAAACACTAAGAAGGACGTTGAAAAAGGCATGGGTTTTCTTAAAAACTTCAATGTGACACGTCGGATCCGGCTATAATATCTGGGCCGGGTTTGGGGTGTTACACTCTTATTTTGGTACCATTTGAAAATGTATATATCAAAGTATGGCATGTATAGGCTAGAGAACTTTGGATATGTTTTGAGATGAGGATATCTAGCCATGTGATATGACTTGGTTATGGATGAGATTATGAATGAATTTTGGTATATGTTTTGTGTTCAAAAATGGTATGTTTTGATGTATCTTGAATGGCCAAATGAAATACTCAATTTTGGTAAGTTTCATGGTTGATTTGGGAAATTGATATGATTTGAAATGTTATGATCTTGAAACATTTATAAATGTGATATGAATTATATATTCATGGTATGAATTTGGTACATGGAATTAGTATGTTTGAGTTAGGATTATGTATGGAAATGATTAGTGATATTGAAGCATAAATGATGCTTAATGTGGTAATGTTTTGGTTGCATTTTGGTTGTGAATTATTTTCCATTTTGAACTTGTAGGTATGACCCAAAATGGGTGGTAATTTGGCTTTTCGGATGGCCTATTTTTGTCCACACAGGTAGAGACACAGGTGTGTGTCTCAGTCGTGTGCGACACACGGTCATGTTGCATGGCCATGTGTGCCCTGGGGTACCCTACGATTTAAAGTCAGTAAACCCAACAACTTTGACACGTCCTAGACACACGAGTCTGTCTATTGATCGCGTGTGGTACACAGACTGGCACACGTGCATGTAGCTAGCCGTGTGACCCAAGTCAGTTTTGACCACAGCCAAGGCACACGGGCATGTCTCCGGCCATGTGGAACAAGTCAGTATGTATGCCCTGTTTTGCCACGGCCAAGACACACGAGCGTGTCTAATTCCATGTGATGCATACAGCCTGTTTACTCAGGCATGTGACCTCTGTAACTTTGAAAATTTATTAAGTTTTTGAGAAATTTTGTATATGTTCAATTTAGTCCCAACCCCTTCCTAAAGCATGTTTGAGGTCTTGTTGTCCTAAGAAAGGGACTTTTTGCTGATATTTGACTATGATATGACGATGTCTGATGTTTGATTGTGAAATGATTACGTAATGTTCCGATATGTCCAGTAATGCCTTATAACCCTAGTTCGGCAACAGATACAGGTTAGGGGTGTTACATAACCTCAGTCTAAAAGAACTCCCAAGTGACTTTTTCTTTCAGAACCACTGATATCAACGTTTTCCACCAATGGTACATCGTATCTCTCAGAAGTGAGGCAACACATTTAAGACATTCATCAGAAGTACATGACATTTCATTAAACACTCGTATCGCATTCTCGAGCCAAAACTCAGCTCTCTCAGCATCATCATCAGTAGTAGCATGAAATTCTTCAGCCCCATATTTTATAATTTTATCAACTGAAGGCTTATTCAATTGAATCGGATTCACAGCTTGTGGCATGACAGGGACTTGTGGAGGATTATGTGGGGATGGAGGTTGTGGAGCAGCCAGATTAGCTCTAATATACTGTGTGAACCACTCATTCATCATCTGGAAGAAGGCTTGCTAAGATTCTCCCTCGTGGCTACTAGTAATCGGCCTAGAATCAGCTGGCGCTGCCCCTTAAGTAGGAGCAGGCGCATTATTTTCCACATCATCAGCTACGGCTCGATCGGGATACATTTACTATATGATAAACACATTTTAACTATCAAGAATCATCACACTATCCTAGTTTATATATATGGCATGTATAGCTAGACTCTCACATGCTACGTTAGTCTTAGAATTGACTAAACTATAGCTCTGATACTAATTAAATGTAACACCCCTAACACGTATCCGACGTCGGAATAGGGTTACAAGGCATTATCTAATATCACACATCATTTCCATAAATTCATACATTCATAATCAAAATTCATTAATATCAATCATATTGTTCCTTGTAAGGTCCTACGAGACCTTAAAAACATGCTTAGAAGTGATTCGGGACTAAACCGATCACATTCACAAACTTTGAGAACTTATAAAATTTTCAAACATTTTAGGGTCACACGCTCGTGTGAATAGGCTGTGTGCCTCACACGGCTACCAGACACGCCCGTGTCGCAGGCCGTGTGAAAATAGGGCATACATACTGACTTGCACCACACAGTCGAGGACACCCTCGTGTGTTAGGTCGTGTAAAATCTAAGGGTGGTTACTGACTTGGGTCACACAGCCGACCACACGCCCATGTGCCAGCCCGTGCGCCACACACGGCTAGTAGACATGCCCGTGTGTCTAGGCCGTGTCAAAACTATAGGGTATACTGACTTTAATTCGAAGGGTACCCCAAGGGGCACATGGCCGTGTAACATGACCGTGTGTCCCACACGGCTAGGACACATACCCATTTCTCTGCCCGTGTGGAAAAAATAGGCTATTTGCAAAGCCAATTTGCCACCCTAACAAAAGCACACATAGCAACCAAAATAACATCATTTCAATACATCTTTAAGCAACCACAAAGATGCCAATTCATACTCATATCATGCCATCTATTCACTTCAAATACTTAATTCCACAACCAAAACATACCATTTCACTATGCCAAAAACCATCAAACATGCATAACTTCTAAATGCATTTACCAATCAACTTATCTCCCATTTCATGCCTCAAAATATACCATTCTTCCATTTCAAAGTCAAGCCTCAACATATCATTATTCTAGCATTAACTTATCAAATGGAAACTAACTACTTGAGCAACCATACAACCATTCCAAAACATGAGGCAACTTTTACATCATATATTACTCATCAAGTGTAACATCCCAAAATAGGGCCTAGTCGGAATAGTGGTTACGGGACCACAAATCTGACGTTAAAATATTGTTTTTGTGATTGTTATGAGGTTTAGAATATGAATATATGCATGTTTTAAAGTTTCATGAAGAAATTCTAAGTATAAGGTGTCCAATTGGAAATTAGGGACCAAATTGAATAAGTTGCAAAATTTGTGTTTTAGAAGAATTTGTATGAAATTGCTTTTGTAACACCCGTAACTCCTATCCGTCGCCGGACTAGGGTTATGAGGCATTACCAAATAAAAAGCACAAATCCGAACATTAATAAAATTTCACCCAAGTCAAACTGATTAATAAATAAAATATAGTTAACTAACACTTCAGGACATATTCTATTATGCTCATTGTAACCACAGATCATGTCAAAATTTCAACTTAAAACCCACTGCATATAATGCATATATGTATATACATATATAAGGCATTAACCATTGAGTACATGTCTTAACATATTATTAAGTCACTTACGAAATTGTGCTTAAATCACTAAATATCACATACATGTTCTTATAATTTAATAAGACATAATACACATGAATAAAAATTATTTACATATGCAACTAGGGTTAAGGTTAATTTTGAATTTGCATGCTTTGCACTCAAACATATAAGCTAAACATCCATTCGGCTTTAACCAAATACTACTAAATACTTCTTAAAAAATATATATTATCAGAAAAGTCTGTACATATTTACTCTAGGTCATTTAAACATGCCCCATGAACCTTAGTAAATATAATCGTTTTATGAGTACACATACTGTCCAAAATGCACACTAATTATTTATTCCAATCAATATGCTTGAGATTACGTACTCAAAAGCCAAATAACTATTACCATTCGATCATCTAAAGCTTTGGTTCACTCCTTGACATTTAAGACTCAACTTTAATAGCATAATTATGATAACCAAGACTAAACATGCAACCATACTCAAATATGTTTGAATGAAAATACTACCAACAAAGAGTAATTATTTCTATCATTGTAAAGCGCAATCCATTTATATATAAACATAACATCCATAATATAAACATCTTTATACACAAGTAAAGCATACAAAAATTCAACTAAAATATTATGGCCGAATATCATATACACATGACCTAGTATAAATTATAAGTGAAGACCAATTTATTTCAAGCATAAGTCTTACTTTTCACATAACAAACACATGGCCAATCCTAGCTTAATTAAAATCTATTATAAACATATAGCCGAAACACAAGTACCTTCACAAGCTTCATATAATTAGATACACCTTCAAAGTAACACAAAGATTTTGATTAACCATGTCATACAACTTAATAACCCAATAAACCTTAACCATGATTCAACTAAAACCGAATTCAAACCTAAGACTAAAGCCATTTTCAATACATAAAACACTTACTACGAAACAAACCACAATCAAGCATCACCGAATTTATCAAAACCAAGATAAAAAATCATTATAAATAAACACACATAAAATCAAATCTAAACATAAATAGCAAGCCATTTTCGCATGGCTTTAAATACATAACAAAAACCAACATTTCAGAAGTATGTCCCAGCTTATACATGCCATAATTTAAGTTCGACTATTAAAATACCACATCAGTAGATTGTGTGATAAACTTGGCTGACAGTCCCTAAGCTTGTAGCTTGACTCCAAAATCTATAAAACAGAGTAAACATAACACACAGAGTAAGCTACCAAAGCTTAGTAAGTCATAAGAAAAAGGGTAACCTAATAATATCATCAATTTAATTAATTAAACTAAAGTATATTATCAATATATATATAGATCCAATCATATAAATTTCATATCATACAATTTAATATTCATTCATAGAAGTCACTTTGACAGAAGGCTCACCTAGCCAAGTTAACATATTATAATTAAACTTCCAAAGCTAAAAGACCATTATTAACCTAGTTCACATACATATAAATGCACAAGCTCATATGAATAATTTCACACACATATATTAGACTTATAACCGAATACAGATAATCATACATGCTATTAATTTAAACTCGTTCCATTATTATTCACATGGCCGAATATACTTATCTAACTCACATATCATCTTCAATTGCATTACACATAGTTTGTAGTAAGCACCAAATTATTCACTTACCATATTTTAAGTAACGAACAAACCAATTTGTACCTGGACATCTGACCTATTTTACATGTTCGAACATAACTTATCTTTTCCCGATGAACCATTCAAAATTGGATAGGACACTCAGATAATCACACAAATCGTACAATGCCAACGTCTCAGACGTGGTCTTACATGTAGTCATATATCGATGCCGCAGTCCTAGATAGGGTCTTACTCGTAAACACATATCGGAATCACATATCGATGCCATGGTCTTACTCACACACATATATCAAAATCCTATGTCATGACATATGTATCCCAACTATTCCTAAGGTTCATACGGGGCTTTCAGACGTTGTAACTCGGTTGAAACGAACTTGGAAATGTAGTAATCAAGCTTTTCCATATTTGGCCATAACATATATAAATTCTAACATTTCATAACAGCATATAAATTTAACATTTAATTACCATTAAACACGTCTATTTGCTTATAAACTTACCTCGAACGATGTAAAACAGAATGGAGCGGCTAGTCGACAAGTTTCATTTTTCCCCGATCCAAATTCTATTTCTTTGGTTCTTGATCTAAACATATTCAAATTAATCTCATTCAAACATATTTTCATTCAATTTAGTTCAAAAACACATAAATGGGAAAATTACCATTTTAACCCTGATATTTACACTTTTAACAATTTAGTCCTTTTTGCACAAAACACAAAATACACAAAATTTTAGCATACCCATGTTGAGCCAAATTTTTCCCACTCTCAAACAAGTCCATATATTTAATTTATTTCATATTTTAGTCCCTCAAATTATTATTTTTTAATTTAGTCCCAATAACTCAAAATCATCAAAAACTCCAATACAAAATATGTTAATCTAAAACATATGTTTCATATTTCATCATCAAACAACAAAAATCACAAGCTCTCAACAATGGCATAACTCAAAATATTCACCAAAATAAAAAATTCAAGCATGGGTTTTGTAGTACTCGAAGCAACGATCTCAAAAACATAAAAATTATCAAAAACTGAGCTGAACTCTTATCTTGATTGAGCTTGAAAAGTAACCGAACCTAGGTTTTGTTTTCTTGTTCTTTCTTGTTTTAGTTTCGACAATGATATAATAATATGAACACCTATTTTAATTATCATATATTATATCATATATTAACTTATCATTATTTTACCTTATTAAGCTTTACTATTTAATATTAAAATGTATTAATCAAGGACATAACCGGTCATTACCAACTCAAATGGATTATTTACAACATAAAAGCTACAACTTAGAAAGCCATTACCAATTTGGCCCTTATGCTTTTAACTATCAAAATTTTAATTTACACGATTAAGTCCATTTATTAAATCGGATACCTAAACGACAAAATTAAATCACGAAAATTTCACAGATATAAATTCACACAAAATAAACACAGAAAATATTTTAAAATATTTTTCGAACTCAAATTTGTGGTCCCAAAACCATCGTTTCGACATGAGTAATTTTCCCAATTTCTACGTTTTTGGACAAAAATTGGCTTGTATGGAAAAATTTGAAGGAAATGCATTAGGGGCATTTTGGTCATTTGGTATATTAATGAAATAAAAAGGGAAAATAAGCCAAAAATTAGCTCATTCTATCCATGTTGCTGCCGAAATTTTAGAGTTCTCCATAGCTAGGGTTTTCAAGCTTTCCAAGCTCTATAGTAAGTGCTCCCAAGCCTGTTTTTAATGTTCTTTGTATTTTTAAAATCCCGGTAACTTGCTCTCTCTATTTCTACCCATATTTCATGCTAGGGTTCATGTTTAGAAATTTACCCATGCATGAGAAGCTTATGTTTTGATAATTTATTGAGGGATATGAGGGTTTAAAGGATGATAAACAACTTTTACTAAGTAGATTTTCATGAAAAGGGCTTTAAAGACTATTTTGTAAAAGTTGTAGAAAAGGGTAGAAAAATGTGAAAGGAAGGAAAATATGGGCTGTTATGAACATGACAAAATGTTTGGCTAGGATTGGGTAACTATGAAATCCCATATATTGTATTATTCGAGCCTAGGGACTAAATTGCAAATATATGAAAGTATAGGGGTAAAATAGTAATTTTACTCAAGTATGAATTTTAGGTCGTTTTGAGTAATGTATATACTAAACAAGCTAAATTTGGTATTATAGATCAAGAGAATCGAGAAACGGCCTTGATCGGGAAAAGAATAAGGTTTACGAGGTTTATATTTTTTACTGAGGTAAGTACATATGCAAATAAATACATTAATTATTGTTATTAACTGATTTATTGATATTTTTATGCTTAATATGCTTATTTGTCTATGTTGATAATATAACATGTTTTGATACCTTGTTATATGATTATGTTACGTTGGCCATGTGAAAGAAACCATTTATGCGAGTACATTTGGTAAGTGTTTGGAAGTCTAAAATTCCTTTTGAACCTTAGGAATAGTTGAGGATAAAAGTGACATGTCATTAGGATAGTCATGTGTGTTATGAGCTCATTTAATATGTTATACATGCTAAGATCCGAGTGCTGGGTATCTTGACTTGTGTTCGGATACTCTCTTAGCTCTTTGAGTAGCCCCGTTGAGAGTGGCATGTGATTCTGTGATATGAGGCACTTCGGTGCACTTGCTGTCAGGTAGCCAAGGCTACGTTTAGGCACTTCTGTGCATTTCTTCCGTGTGTCCGAATCATATTCCAAGTGTTCAACGCGTAACACTATATGAATTCTGAAAGTAAAATTTTAAGAAAGCCATAGGTATGCAAGATGGCACAGGTATGTACTAAAACCCTATGAGGACTTAGTATATGATTATATTATGGAAAGATCTGTATTTGGATAAGCATGTGCATATGAATATGGATGGTAAAATATATATGGATAACATGATGAAAAGAATCATAATGGATAAGTAATTATGCGTAGATTGCCAATAATTGCAAAAATGTAGATTATTTGTATGTGTACTTACTAAGCTTTATAGCTTACCCTCCTCTCTTTTCCCTTCTCTTTAGATATGTCAAGCTAGCTCAAAAGATCGGGAGACGTCGGAGCTCGGATCACACTATTTTTAAGGATTTTGGGTATAAAAAGGGTTCAATTATTTTGGTCATGGCATGTATAGGAAACTTGTCTATTTTGTGTACATGTGTCATGTTGAAGTAGCCAAGTGTAATGGCTCATTTAGGCATTGATTATTTTGTATGTGGCCATGTGATTTGGTCCATATTAATGATTGGGATGTATCCCTATGTTTACCTTTGCATGTATTCTAAGATGTGTATGTGTTGGTTTGATGGATGACTATTGATTTGCTAGTATGTGGTTGCATGATTTAGCACTCATAATGAATTGATAATAAGGAATATGGTAAACCATGAAATTGGTATGGAATGACTAAAAGATAAGGTTGTGTGAATACAAATGGAAGTGTATGATTGTTTAAAGGTGACCAATGGCTTGGAGAGTAGCCTCTAAATTGTCCACACGGGTAGACACAGGGGCATGTGTCTACGCCGTGTGTGACACACGATCAGCCCCATGGGAGTGTCGTTTGGCCAGGTGTCCCCTACACCTTGAATTTTAGGTTAACATGCATGGTAGTAAACACACGGGCAGAGACACGGCTGTGTGTCTCAACCGTGTAGAGGACACGGCTTCTGACCATGGGCGTGTACTTGACCGTGTGCTTCAAATTTGTATGATGACGTCATAAACAAAATGCTCGCTAAAATCACACGGGCTACCACACAGGCATGTCCCAGGCCGTGTGAGGAACACGGGCCAAGGACACGGGCATGTGCTCAACCGTGTGAAAACCCCTGTAGGTTCGAATTGGAAAATAAATCCAATAATTCCACACAGGTGTGGGACATGGGCGTGTCCCCAAGCACACAGCCTTGCGCATTGCCTCCACACGGGCGTGTGAGGCTTTAACCTAGAAATTTTCTTAGAATTTTCGTGAGTTCTTGGTTTAGTCCTGGACCGCTAATGATGTATGTTTTGGGCCTTGTCGGTCCATAATAGGGACAAATTGACCTTAATTGCTTGATTTTAGTTTGAATGAAATTTTGTGGCTCGGTTTTGTATGTTTGGTTCTACTTAAGTTTGGTAATGCCTCGTACCCTGTCCTGGCATCGGATACGGGTAAAGGGTGTTACATCCAGTATATGATTCAAACCAACTTAAATGGTTAAAAACACATCAATATTTACATCATTAATGTAACAACCCTAACCTGTATCTGTTGCTAGACTAGGGTTAAAGGCGTTACAGAACATATCAGAACAATTCACATTCATTTCATAATCAACATAGCATCAAAGTCATACATCATTATAGAGTCCCTTACGTAGGTCTACGAGACCTTAAACATGCTTTAGAAAGGGGTCGGGACTAAACCAAACACATACAAAATTTTTTGAAACTTAAACATTTTCAAAGTTACAGAGGTCACACGCCCGTGTGAACAGGCCGTGTGCCTTACACGGCATTAGACACGCCCGTGTGACTAGGCCCTATCAAAACAGGGTATACATGCTGACTTCTCCACATGACCATATGACACGTCCGTGTGTGTAACGCCCAAATCTTCAATAATTTAAATTGTGTGTTATGTTGTATGTGATTGGCATGCTGTGTTGGTTAAGGGCCTTGAGTAGTGCGAGAAGACCTAGGTTCAAACCTAGGCTTTAGAAAAATTTTGGTTTCTTATTGAATAAACCCTTAGTTTCTACTAATAGACTTTTAAATTAATAGGAGTGTTGTACGACATGAATGGCTTGCTAGTCAGGTGGCAAGTGGCATGTGTGGTGAGCCTTGAGGTCTTGTGTTCGAGCTACTCTACGCGCAAAGGGGTAATATTTTGCTGCTCTTGTGTGGGAGGTGGTTGAGGTTGACCGAAAATCTGATGGTAGAGTGGTTGTGTGGGAGTGAATAGCCGAATTTGTGGTGTGATTAGTGGGATTTGATGAGGGAGTTATCGGTTTGAATTTGGAAGAGGGAAATTAGGTGAGAATGAAGGAAGTGGGAAGGTGAAGTAGTAGTGGTGCCGAATGTGGACTCTCCTAGGCCATTCAGTCTGTAACACCCCTAACCCGTATCCGTCGCTGGACTAGGGATACGAGGCATTACTGAACAAAAACAAAAATTCCAAACATTCACATATTCATACAAGTCATACTCATAAATATATTAAGCACATGTCTAATTAAATATTAAACATACTTTATTTATCATATTGCATTTACAAATCATACCTCAAAATTCAACCGAATCTATACCTTTCAAATAATCACATTTTCATTAACAAATATAAACATATGCATATACTTTCATTATATACCCAAACCATCATTTGAATTAACAATCAAAATATATGTATATACGTACACATAATTATTAATTTTGCAAAAATGCATATAATGCTCATGGTGTACTATTACATAAAATCACTATTCAAATGGTCATTTATCAATGTCTCACTTACAAGCATTATTAAACAATATAATCTCAATAATTCACCATTAATAAACTTATAACTAATTATAGTACTTATACATTTTTCCATGCAAATAGAACTAAACTAATCTTTGCATATTCGAATATAGGCATGCCTCATATCATTCATTTCTAATATACATAAAACATGCTAACACCTGAGCTCATGTTTATAAATGAATAAACATACATCAAAATTAAATCATTAAACCATATTTATTTATATTTATACATATCAAAACCGAGTGACCAACCACAGCCAATTCTATCTATCATCATTTCCTTTCAATTTTAGTTCATCGCAAACAAATATACATTCGCACATGAAAACATGTATAAACATCTTATAAGTTACATTTTCTAAACTCATTATCCAAATATATTTTACCCTAACCAAAAACCTAAACCGAAACAAATTATTATATCATAAAATTTATATATATATGATAATCATTACATCAATCCACTTTCAAATTTACTAACATCAACGAACCATTATCAAACATACCACATATATCACATACTTCATTCACTTATAATTTATAACACATCAACTAAAAGTAAGCTCAAACCATATCCAAGTATGAACGAATCTATCATGGAAATTAAGTAAATTTATACATATTCAAAGGTCAAACAAAATACATATTAGCCTATACATGCCAAAAGTTTGAAAATAAACTTTTAAAAGTACTGAAAGTTGACGATAGTGTGGATGACTTTGATAACGATCCCCGAGCTCGTAACTTATAACCAAAATCTATAAAACAAAGTAACAAAAACACATAGAGTAAGCTAACTTAGCTTAGTAAGCCTTAAGCAAATTAAACAATTCAATGAATAATCAAAACATTTAAACTAAATTTTTTTATCAATAATATTATACTTTTACACAATAAGATACCTTGGCTGAATGTTCAATATCAAATACATATCACCACATAATTATTTCCTATATAACCGGTTATGCAACATCAAATATATTATCACATAGATACTTACATGTATGGCGGAATATATAAGTTAAATAAAGCATCACATGTAACTTATAATTCAACTTCAATAGAACATCACAATGGCCGAATATAAACATTCAAAATAACTTCACATAAAACTGAATATATAAGTTAAATATAATTCACATGTAATCGAATAATCAAGTTCAATATAAGCTTACATATACTTACCTATGTGGTCGAACATATACAATGTCATTTAGCTCAATTACACTTGCTCAATATCCACAATAAATTGAACTCTTATAATCATGGACTTAAAGCAAATCACCGGTATAAAACCTGCTAGGTATAAACTTGAATTTCACACCGGCACAAGGCCTGCTAGACTCAAAGTCTGATATTTATTCACCGGCACAAAGCCTGCTAGGCATAAAGCCCTATCAAAGTCACCAACACAAGGCTTGCTAGGTTCAAGGCCTGAATATCACAAACATAAAATCATTCCACAACATTTCATATATCGAATCATATAATATTCCATGCAACACATACACACTTTCAGAAATTTTGATATCATTCAAATACAACTCAATCACATTAATTCATTGAAAATTCTCATTCGCCTAACACACTAATACATTATAAAATTTGAATCATCATAGTAAATCATTCTATGTTCAAAATAAACCATGTTTAATTACTTAAAATCTTACCTCGGATATCGACGGACATTACGAATCGACTATTCGACTATTTTTGTTTTTCCCTGATTTAAGTCTGATTTCCTTTGTTCTTGATCTATATAATTTCAAATTAACCTCATTTAAGTATAATTTCATTCAATTTAATCCAACAACACATAAATGGGAAAATTACCATTTTACCCCTGATATTTCATACTTTTACAATTTAGTTTTAATTGCACAAAACACAAAATACACCAAATCTCACAATAACATAGTTGGGCTGAATTTTCAACATACTCATACTAGTCCATATTTTTCATTTATTTTGCATTTTGGCCCTTCAATTTATTATTTTTGCAATTTAGTCCTATTAACTCAAAATCATCAAAAACTCCAATATAGAACATGTTAATCTAAAACATATTTTTCATATTTCATCATCAAACAACAAAAATCACAAGCTCACATCAATGGCATAACTCAAAATATTCATCAAAATAAAAAAAATTTAAGCATGGGTCGGATAGTACTCGAGGCAACGATCTCAAAAACGTAAAAATTATCAAAAATCGAAACCAAACTAACCTTGAATTTGGATCAACAATGGCCGAATATCATGTGCTTTCTCTTTTTCTTTTCTTTTACTAGTTTTTGTCAAATAAAAATAAATACATGCAAGTTTTCTTTTTATGTTTTATTATATTATAACATATTATTCCATTTACAATTTTTAACCTTTTAATTTTAATATAAAATCATTATAACCTAAAGCCATTACCGTCCACTACTCATAAATTTGGTCTAATTGCATTATAAATGCCTCCACTTATAAAGACAACAACAATTAAGCACTTTCACATTTAACCACCAACTTTTCCTTTTACGTGATTAAGTCCTTTTATTTAATCGGACACTCAAACAATAAAATTAAATCACAGAAATTTCACAGATATTAATTCACAAATAATGAACATAGAAAATAATTTTTAAATATTTTTCTGACTGGCATTCATGGTCCCGAAACCGCCGTTCCGATTAGGGTCTAAATTGGGCTGTTACAACTCTCCCCCTTAGGGATTTTCGTCCCCAAAAATCTTATTGGTGAATAGGTTCGGATAGCATTTTCTCATTGCATCTTCTAACTCCCAGGTTGCTTCCTCAACCCCATGTTTACACCATAGTACTTTAACTAATGGAATCTTATTATTTCATAACTCTTTAATCTCGTGAGCCATAATATGAATCGGTTTTTCCTCATACGTCATATCGAGCTTAATCTCAATATCAGACAGACTAATCACATGTGAAGCATTGGATCGATATCTATGAAGCATCGAGACATGGAATACATTGTGAATCTTTTCTAGCTCAGGTGGTAACAGCAGTCTATACGCAACCGGCCCTATCCGCTCAATAATCTCATACGACTTAATAAATCTTGGACTCAATTTGCCTTTACGATCGAATCTGAGTATTTTCTTCCACGGTGAAACTTTCAAAAACACTCTATCCCCGATCTAAAACTCTATGTCTTTAGGTTTCAAATCTACATACGACTTTTGACGATCTGATGCTGCTTTCAAACTTTCACGAATTACTTTTACTTTCTGTTCGATTTCTTTGATCAAATCGACCCCGTGTATCTTATTTTCATTGAGTTCAGTCCAATACAATGGTGTACAACATTTACGGCCATATAAAGCCTCGTAAGGTTCCATTTTGATACTCGATTGAAAACTATTATTGTATGCAAATTCAATCAGAAGTAGATATCATTCCCACGTACCTTCGAACTCGAGAATACAACATCTCAACATATCCTCAAGTATCTGAATAATTCGCTCAGACTGACTGTCTGTCAGAGGATGAAAAGCAGTACTAAAATGCAGTTTAGTACCTAATGCATCTTGCAGTTTCTTCCAAAACCACGATGTAAACCTTAGATCTCTATCTGAAACAATAGATATGGGCACACCATGTAACCTCATGATCTAAGAAACATACAATTCAGCCAGTTCATCAAGTGAGTAATCTGTACGAACCGGAACAAAGTAAGCAGATTTAGTCAACCTATCAACAATAACCCAGATTGCATCTTTCTTGCTCGATGTTAATGGTAAACCAGATACAAAATCCATCGTGACTCTATCCCACTTCCACTTAGGTATCATGATAGGCTGAAGCAATCCTGAAGGCACCTGATGTTCAGCTTTTACTTGTTGACAAACTAAACATCTCGCAACAAAGTTAGAAATGTCTCGTTTCATACCATGCCACCAATAAAGTTGTTTCACATCATTATACATCTTTGTACTACTCGGATGAATAGATAACTGACTGCTATGAGCTTCATTCAAAATCATTTGAATCAACTCTAAATTACTCAGAATGCATATTCAATTTTTGAATCTCAAACAATCATCAGCGTCAACTCTAAACTCTGAATCAGCATCTATGTCACACTGAGCTCGTTTTTCAATCAATTCATTATCAACTTTCTGAGCATCACATATTTTTTGAACAAATAACGATCTAGCTTTCAATTCAGATACTATCAAACCATCATTAGACATGGCCATATGCGTATTCATTGCTCACAAAGCAAACAATGATTTTTGGCTTAAAACATCAGCAACATTAGCCTTTCCTGGGTGATAGTCAATCACAAGTTTGTAATCTTTTAGCAATTCTAACCATCGGCGTTGTCTCAAGTTCAGATCTTTCTGAGTCATCAAATATTTCAGGATTTTATGATCAGAATAAACATGACATTTCTCACCAAGTAGATAGTGTCACCAAATTTTCAACGACAAACATAATGGCTGCTAGTTCCAGGTTGTGTGCCGGATAATTCCTTTCTTCTGTCTCCAACTGCCTCGAGGCATAGGCTATAGCTTTTCCTTCCTGCATCAGAACACAGCCCAAACCATTCAAAGATGCATCATTACAAATAACAAATTCTTTACTCGATTCTGGCTGAACTAACACTAGAGCTTCGGTCAAAAGGACTTTCAATTGATCAAAGCTTTTCTGGCACTTCTCTGACCACTCAAACTTAACATCTCTTCGTAGTAGATTTGTCATCGAAGTTGCAATAATAGATAAACCTTTCACGAACCGTCTATAATAACTAGCAAGTCCCAGAAAGCTTCGAACTTTAGAAACATTCTTCAGAGGTTTCCAATCAAGTATAGTTGAAATTTTACTTGAATCAACCCGAATACTTGATGCTGATAGCACGTGACCTAGAAAACTGACTTCACTTAACCAAAACTCACATTTACTGAATTTCGCATACAACTTCTTATCTCGCATGTCTACAGCACAAGTCTCAAATGCTCGGCATGTTTGGTTTCATTACGAGAGTAAATCAGTATATCATCAATAAACACAACTACAAAACGATGTAAATACTGCTTGAAGATTCGATTCATCAAATCCATAAAAACTGCAGGTGCATTAGTAAGTCTAAATGGCATAATTAGAAACTCAAAATGTTCGTACCTCGTTTGAAAAGTAGTTTTTGCCACATCGGAGTCTCTGACTCGCAATTGATAATAACCCGTTCTCAAATCTATCTTCGAAAACACTGAAGCTCCTTTTAACTGATCGAACAAGTCGTCAATCCCTGGCAATGGGTATTTTTTCTTTATAGTCACTTTATTTAGCTGGCGATAATCAATACACATTCTCATAGTTCCATCTTTCATTTTCACAAATAGAACTGGCGCACCCCAGGGAGAGAAACTCAGTCGTGCAAAACCTCTATCTGTTAACTCTTGCAACTGTGCTTTCAATTCTTTTAATTCAGTAGGTGCTATATGATACGGAGCTATCGAAATTGGAGTCATTCCTGGAACTAACTCAATACCAAACTCTACTTCTTGGATAGGTGGTAAACCCGTCATTTCCTTAGGAAACACATCCGGATACTCGCACACAACTAGTACAGATTCAATCTTCTTTTCAGTTACTTTACTATCAAGTACATAAGCAAAGTAAGCTTCACAACCTTTTCTCACATACTTCCAAGCTAACATTTAAGATATTACTGCTGGTAAACCACTCAGATCATTAGATTCAATCCGAATAATATCGTTGTTCTGACATCTCAAATCAATAATCTTCCTTTTGCAATTAACAACGACATCATGCAAAGTCAGCCAGTCCATACCCAAAATTATATCGAACTCATCGAATGGTAACAACATCAAATCGACCGAAAAGCATGAATCTCAAATCATCAATGGACAATTCTTACACACTTTGTCAACTCGAATCATCATAGAGAGTGAATGTACTGGTAATAACATCTGGGGAAGAAGCCTCCCTGCGAGCTCGTATAGCATATGCTCTGGCAGGTGCACGAGCCTCAGATCAAACCACTGTATCTTTCATCCCTCTCTGACTACCACTCACATTACCCGAATGTCTGGGTGGTATGCCTCGTGCTACCATGTTACTCAGTCTTGCATTCTGAACAGTGTTTTGCTCGGCCCACATCAGACAATCTCGAATGAAATGGTCCATCGATCCACATTTAAAACAAGACTGATCATGCAATCTACAACTTCCAGAATTCCATTTACCACAATGCTTACTCTCAGATCTATTCTGTTGATCATTGCCAACACTAGCAATCGATGTAGCTCGTGAACTCACAGGAGGTCGGTCTCGATCTCGTCTAAAAAAGTCTGAAGTAGCTTTAAATCGACTAGAATCATCTCTGAACTTCTTCGATACTGAGTGAAAAGTCTTACTCGATGATCTTTTACGGGAATCTTTGGCTTCAAAATCAGCTTTTCTTTTCTCTTTCCCGAGCTCTTCGGTTTTGTATGCTCACTCAACAAGTACCACGAACTCTTTAATTTCAAGTATACCAACCAGTAATTTAATGTCATCATTTAAACCGTCTTCGAATCTTTTACACATGATAGCTTTGGTTGAAACACATTCATGAGCATATCAACTAAGTCTCACAAATTTTTGCTCGTACTTGGTTACGGTCATACGACCCTATTTCAATTCCAGAAATTCTTTTCATTTATGGTCGATAAATCTCTGGCTGATGTATTTCTTACGGAACTCCACTTGAAAGAATTCCCAAGTCACTATCTCTTTCGGGACCACTGATAGTAGTGTATACCACCAGTGATATGCAATGTCTCGTAATAAAGATATGGCACACTTTAAACATTCATCTGTAGTACATGATAACTCGTCGAACACACGGATAGTATTATCGAGCCACAACTTGGCTCGTTCAGCATCATCATTATTAGCCTTAAACTCTTTGGCCCCGTGTTTTCTGATTTTATTTACAGGAGGCCTGTTAAGTCTCATCAGATCAATCATTAGAGGTATCACAGGTATCGGAGATGGATTATTCGGGGTGGAGGTTGTTGTACAGCCGAATTAGTCTGGATATATTGAGTAAACCAATCGTTCATCATTTGATAGAAGGCTTGCTTAGCCTCCCCCTCATGGCTACTCAAGACAAGTCGAGATTCAACTGGCGCTGTCCCATGCGCAGGAGTAGGCGCTACACTCTCGATATCATCAGCTAAAGCTCTATCGAGATCTATTTATTATATGAAAGCACATTTTCAAATGTCAAAAGTCATCACACTATCGCAGTATAAATTTTGGCATGTATAGCTAAACTCACACACGCTACATTAGTCCTAGAATTGATTAAACCGTAGCCTTGATACCAATAAAATGTAACACCCCTAACCCGTATCCGTCGCCAGACTAGGGTTACGAGGCATTACTGAACAAAAACAAAAATTCCGAACATTCACATATTCATACAAGTCATACTCATAAATATATTAAGCACATGGCTAATTAAATATTAAACATACTTTATTTACCATATTACATTTACAAATCATACCTCAAAATTCAACCGAATCTATACCTTTCAAATAATCACATTTTCATTAACAAATATAAACGTATGCATATAATTTCATTATATACCCAAACCATCATTCGAATTAACAATCAAAGTATATGTATATACGTACACATAATTATTAATTTTGCAAAAATGCATATAATTCTCATGGTGTACTATTACATAAAATCACTATTCAAATGGTCATTTATCAATGTCTCACTTACAAGCATTGTTAAACAATATAATCTCAATAATTCACCATTAATAAACTTATAACTAATTATAGCACTTATACATTTTTCCATGCAAATCGAACTAAACTAATCTTTGCATATTCGAATATAGGCATGCCTCTTATCATGCATTTCTAATATACATAAAACATGCTAACACCTGAGCTCATGTTTTTAAATGAATAAACATACATCAAAATTAAATCATTAAACCATATTTATTTATATTTATACATATCAAAATCGAGTGACCAACCACAGCCAATTCCACCTATCATCATTTTCCTTTCAATTTTAATTCATCACAAACAAATATGCATTCGCACATGAAAACATGTATGAACATCTTATAAGTTACATTTTCTAAACTCATTATCCAAATATATTTTAACCAAACCAAAAACCTAAACTGAAACAAATAATTATATCATAAAATTTATATATATATATATGATAATCATTACATCAATCCACTTTCAAATTTACTAATATCAACGAACCATTATCAAACATACCACATTTATCACATACTTCATTCACACTACTATGTTTGAATCTAGGTTGGCGTTGTGGAGAATAGCTCACTTATCGCAAAAAGGTGTGTAATCACACTACTTCTATCGTGAAATAACAAAAGTCAAAAAACTGGTATCATCAGAGCCACATCGGTGTGTGATCGCTCGTGTGGTCGTCCAAGCGCATAAGCACGAACACATGATCGTAGAGACCAGCACGAGCGGTCTCGTGGGCGTGGGTCGTGTTAAGCCACTTTTGGACAAAATGGGGCGTGTGAGCCCCACGGGCTCGTAGGCGTCGCACGGGTAAACCACATGGATGTGTAGTATTTGTTGGGCTGGCTGTGTAGTTTGCATGGCCATAGCCATTATTTGGGTTTAATGGGCTACACCAGTGTATGGGCTCACATGGGCCATATTATGAAATTGGGCCCATTTTTACTGTTAAACTGTTAAAGTTGCACGGGTCACACAAGATGACTGTGGACTTATTGTTGGGTCGATAAGTACACCTAAATCTTAATTTATGTTATGACTGCTATACCCTATGAGGTAAATGATGAAAATACCCCTGTGTGATATGTGAACGTTTAAGCATGCCATTTTTATTGTATGTACATTTATATTATGTTGCATTGCATGGGTGGGACATATGATACTGGAGGAAGTGTACTGAAAGGCTATAAGCCTATTACTGGCAGCTCTGCTACAATTTTTGTTAGTGTCACAACCGGTACTAAATTTTAGAGTGTAGGGATGGGTGGGTCGATTTTATCCCCACATGGAGTGTACGGCTGGACGGAGTAGAGTGTAGAGGATGGATCGGTAGGATCTTTGTATGTATTTATGATACTGTGCTGAAATGGGCTAAGGCCCACACTGATACTGTTACTGTATTGGGCTAAGGCCTACATTGATATTGCAACCGAAATGGGCTTAGACCCAGATTGTTCAGCACTGTATGTTTGACTGTTTGATACATATGGATTACACACTGAGTTTTCATAAACTCACCTTTTTTGCCTATCTGTGCAGGTAACCCTTAGGCGGGTCGATGCTGCTAGGGACTCAGAGATGGCCACACCACTGATTATGTTTTCATTTTGAATTTAGTAAAAGTAGTTTATATGGGTAAATTTTATGTAATAAGGCCATTTTAAAGTTTCATTTAATTGGGGATTTATTTAAATTGAATTATATGCACTAGTAGTAGGACTCGGGTTTTCAAAAGGTATATGGTTTTCAATTGTTATGCCATGTAACTGGTTTGAAAAGCTTCCACAACGAACAATGTTTAAGGTGTAATAATGTTTTTGGTACGAGGCATGTTTTGCTTAATGAACCTGCAATTTGACAAATAAAATAAATAAGGTAGCTTTTCATAAAGATCACAAACAAGGTTTTAAAACTGACGAACTTTTCTATTTAATCTGTGATTTTCAAAACTCACTCCAATGTAACATCACAGATACGACCATAACGTCAAGGCCGGGTTTGGGGTGTTACATTTAGTGGTATAGTGCCAGGTTGTAAAACTCGACTGTGGATTTGGGTTTTTCCTAACGTGAATTTCAAAAGAATTGTTTTAAATGGTGAAAAATATTTTAAGGTGTTGTTCCGAATGTGTGGTCCACCGAGTCTCCGGCGTCGACCCTGTAAGTTCTCTAAAACTATCGTTTGATTTAATTGAAATATTTAGATTTCCATAGATAATAGAATGTACTAAAACCTTTATTAAGGTAACCTCAAATTGTAGTGAGACTACAATCTGAAAAAATAAACAACTCTGAATTATTAATGCTATTTTTTAATAAAATGTCCGTTCATAAACACTAGAACTGTAAAACTGATGCAGGATACTGTTAATATAGATAATATACAAATTGGTTATGAGAACTAGAGGTTCTCGTGGAAGGGGTACTAGAGGCTACGGCGGCAGCCGTGGAGGTGCTCGGGCTGGGTCTTTGGCATCGGGCCATATGCCTAGCATGGAGGCAAGAGGGGCACTGGCTTCACCTATGACTGAAACAAGGTCACACGATTAGGTAGCTAGGGATGACGCACTATCCCAAGCTATGCTGTAAATTTTGGAAAGGGTCGCTGGGCCTAATACTGGTACTGTAGGTCGTTGTTAGTAACAGAATGACGTAGGTCTAATGGGGCTGAGATCTTTTGGGGTACACTGAAGTTGCCTCTAAGGTGGCTAAATATTGGATAGAGCACATAGAGAGGATCATGGATGACCTCGGCTGCACTTCAGAGCAGAAACTAAAAGGTGCAGTGTCTGTAACACCCCAAACCCGGCCTAGACGTTATGACCGGATCTGATACGCCACATCGAAGCATTCAAAACATTCTGTATTACTTAGTTGGAAAACTTAGTTGGTGTTGTAAAAGACACTTTTAAAAGTAGGTTAAAGTGAATGGAAGCTGTGCACCAGGTAGGAAACCAGGAAGGAGAGGAGGTGAGTCCGTCGGACTGCTTAAGTACCAAGCTCCATTCGGATCCAATCCTAGACATGCACACCGCCATTGCCACACTTTAACATCTCGTATAATTTTGAGAAAACCGTTTGGTTATGTCCATCTTAAGAAAATGATTAAGGTTGAAAAAAGTTTACTTAGCGGAAGTCTTACTTGTATTCGTGTTATTTTGAAATCACTTAACGTTTTTGAAAACGCGTCCTAAAGCTAATCCATTTCGTTAATTATCATAGATCAGTTTTATCATAATAGAATTAAATAATAAAGAAACAACCCAAACCATAAAAATAATTAGTGGCCTTATTACAAAAAACCCAAAACCATAAATGAAAATATGGAAAATCTAGTTCACCAGAAGAAAATGAATTTGCAGAAAACGTGTGGCCACTCCGAATCCCGCCCAGCTCCAAGTCCACCAACTAGGGCTCACCTGCAAGGATGGAAGGGAAAAGGGGGTGAGTTTGGGAAAACTCAGTGTATACAGAAACCCATCCAAAGCCTAAATCAGCTCGAGCCCATTGGGCCTAAGCCCTATTCAGATCACAGTACACAGTGGACCGAAGCCCCTTTTCAGAATACAGTAGCAAGGCCTTAGCCCTTTTTAACATAACAGTGTGGCCCATAGGCCCAATTCAGTAACATAAGTAACCATAGTAGTAATGAATGCAAGCCCAACTGGGGAGACTACTCAACTCACCAACCGCTACACTGCCCTGTACCAGCCCTACACTCCATGTGGGGAATATCTCAACCCACCCAGCCCTACACTCCACAGTTGCAGCAACGCTGCTCAAATATCAGTAAGTTGAGGCAAAGCCTCCAGTACGTGGAAGAACCACTTTCAATACTTCCTCCATCAATTACCCCAATCCCATGTAACAGATATTAATAAAGCATATCATGTACAATACAGTATTAATCAATCATGCAGTTTAGCCAATTTAAACCCTAGGGGTATTTCGGTAATTATGCTCTTTAGGGGTAATTTCGTACTTACGCAACTACACACGTTATTTCAGTAATTTTTAGCAGTTTTATGCAATTTGGTTCCACCATCTAACTAACATGCTACTTTGCCCATCTCTTACCCATATTGGTCCGTAAGCCCATTGGGCCAGTTTTGGCCCATCGAGGCCCTCTTTTTCCGAAGTACGTTAAAACGTCACACGAACTTACTTACCACTTTGCGGTACCAGATCTAACAATTACTCTATGTCTTGAGAGCATTCGCATACTCACAAGCCTATGAAATGCCAGAATTTCGGCATTTCGGCTTTTGCCGAATTGAACTAAGAAAGGGTGTTCGGTACACACCTGATTCGCGACGACTGCTACCGAGATCCCTTTCGATGTCCTACAATTTATTAGCACAGTTCTTATGTACAAACCGTAATCACTAAACCCAAAACTTGCTCAACCAAAGTCGAACCATGTTCCTAAAAAGCTAAGAAGACTCTAATCACCAAAAGAAAACATCAGTTACAAACCCTTAAAGCCTTATGCTCAAATCGACAGCCTCCCTAATTTTTAGGGATTTCAGCTTTTCCTAACATCGTAAAATAAGAACAGATCTGAGATGATAAGTACTTACCCCTTACTCCTACTTGATTTCCACGCAATCCGGTGCAGATTTATCCTTAGAACAATGGAAAAACCCGAATCCAAGGGTTGAAGGAGTTTCGGCTATAAGCCCCTAAACCAATGGTACTTTCGGCTTTTGGGTGGTGAAGGAGATGACGATATGAGGCTATGACCTTGAAGTAGAATTGTCGTCAGGTATCTAGGATTAAGAAAAGATAATCGTATATTTAATAAAAATAAAAGAACATAGAAGGACCTGGCTTTGAAGAAATCGGCACAAGCAGTGATCACAGGATTTCGGCTTTTGCGACCTCGGCAAAGGTGCTGATGAATAGCAGGTTTGATGAATGGTTTTGAAGGAGAAAAATAGAAAAAGAAAAATAGGGGAGGTGGTAGTTTCGGATAGAGAGGAAAAGAGAAAAAAGAAAAACCTTAAGGTGTTTAAGCAGAAGAAAACGACACCACTCAATACCCTAAGTGCCGAAATACTAACCTCAAAAACCCCCTGCCGATTTTTCCCTCTTCAATTCCCAAAATTCGGCCAACTCCTAGCCTCTCTCCTAATCCCTTAAATCTCTCCCCTTATCACTCCTTAATCCAAGCGTTTGGACTGATCCAAACTCTCCTTTAGCAGAATCCACCTGGACTCCAACACTTACCCCTCCAGCACTTAAAAATAAATGCATCTATTTGTCAACACTGGGAATCGATCCCATGCCTTCCCCAATGCTCCACACGCCACTTTTCTAGGAACCTAGTGGCATCACCCTTGCCACTTTACCAAGGCTCTTTTTGTGATGCAATTTACCCATCACTCCACTTAAGGGCCACTTAGCCAGAACCCCTAACCTTTTAAGTCCAAAATTCAAAAATTCAACCGGGTTTTGGCCAACACATGGGCCTTCTATAAGCCCATTTACTTACTCAAAATATTAATTTCACATCCAAATACAAAATTTTAAAATCTTCATAAAATATTGAAAACCGCGAATAAATCCGAAAATCAGGATGCTACAGTGTCATTGTTGAGAGATGAAGCCTATCAGTGGAGGCTTACTGTGGAAGAGGGTACTCAGCCCGATCGATTAAGTTTTTCAAGAGTGCATTTCAAGGGAAATATATGGGTACTAGCTATGTGGATGCCTGCAGAAGGGAGTTTCTGAATCTGAGGCAGAATTTTTACGATTGAGCCACTGTGCGTGATGCATGGTGGCCACTGAGTATGAGCACTGTGTTCGTTTCAAAAATGGTCTCAGAGATAATTTACGGGTTTTGATAGCATCGCAGAGGGAGTGGGATTTTGCTATGTTAGTAAAAAAAGCTAAGACCACTGAGGATGTGTAGCGCTGAGCGCCAGAACCATGAGAAGGATAAGGGAAGGAACAAGAGGGTAGGAGCCATCAGGTTCAGCTATGAGACCTAGGAAGAAGGCTAGTTTTGATGGGCCAACTAGAATTAAGGTCCTTGTGGCCATTTTCGGTTCACAGCCTTGTACTGTTTACGCCATCAGGATGATTTTTGGGTGCAGAAGGGGGCATGTTTCAGGTGTAGATCAATGAAGCACAATACCAGGGATTGCCCACGGAGGCCTGATCAGGTACAAGCTACTGGTTTGGGTACTGTTTAGTCACTGTTTAGTCACAGAGAGGTTTTTAGGAGCCACCGAGAGGATTGAGATGCCCCAGATTTTATTACGGGTACGTTCTTTATTCATTATGTACCTTACATTGCATTATTGATGTTGGGTCTACGCACTCTTATATAGCATGCACTATGTCTGAGACTTTGAGTGTGATGTGTGAAAACACTACGAGTGAGGTTACTGTGTTAAGTCCATTAGGGTAGTTTGTGAGAGTGAACAAATTGTTTAAAGAGGTACCCTTAGAGGTTCAAGGAAAGATCTTTTTAGCTGACTTGATGGAACTTTCTTTTTGGGAATTCGATGTAATATTGGGCATGGACTGGTTGGTTAAGCATCAGTTAAATTTACACTATGCTACAAAGCAGATTATACTGAGAATTGAAAAGGATGATGAGGTAATTATGGTTGGAGAGCGTCGAAATTATCTGTCAAATGCGATTTCTACACTTAGGGCTGAGAAGTTGGTGTGTAAGGGTTGTGAGGCGTACTTAGCCTATGTTAGTATTTCGGGTTTTGAGGATTCGGCTATGGAACATATTAGAACGGTTAAGGATTTTCTGGATGTCTATTGCCTCATATAGAATGGCACCAAAGGACCTTGTGGAGCCTAAAGCTCAAATCCAAGAGTTACTGGATTAAGGGTTCATCCGCCCTAGTGTGTCTCCGTGGGGAGCACCGGTTTTATTTGTGAAGAAGAAGGATGGAACCATGCGCATGTCCATTGACTATAGACAACTGAACAAGTTGATTATTAAGAACAAGTACCCCCTACCGAGGATTGACGATCTTTTCAACCAGTTTCGAGGAGCTTCGATCTTCTCTAAAATTAACCTCCGATCGGGGTATCATCAGCTGAGGGTCAAGGAGATTGATGTATACAAGACAACATTTAGGACTCGTTACGGTCATTATGAGTTCCTAGTAATGTCGTTTGGACTGACGAATGCACCAACGGCTTTTATAGATTTGATGAGTCGGTCTCTGAGATTCTGAGTTTTTTGGGATTGGCAGGGTATTATAGACGGCTTGTGGAGGGGTTTCCGTTGATTGCTGTACCTCTGAATAGATTATTGCGAAACTGGATACCGTTTAACTGGACTGATAAGCAGCAGGAAAGTTTTGAGAAGCTTAAAAAAGTTATAACTGAGGCCCCTGTCCTGATACAGCCAGAATCTGGGAAGGGATTCACTGTCTACAGCGTTGCATCACATGTTGGCTCGGGATGCGTGTTGATCTAAGAGGTTAAGGTAGTGGCATATGCGTCTCGTCAGCTTAAGACACATAAAGCAAATTACCCAACGCATGACTTAGAGTTGGCCGCAGTGGTATTCACACTGAAAATTTAGAGGCATTACTTGTATGGTGAGAACTATATCATTTACAGAGATAATAAGAGCCTCAAGTATCTCCTCACTCATAAAAAGTTAAATCTTAGGCAGTGTAGATGGATAGAGTTGCTTAAGGATTACGACAGTTTGATTGAATACCATCCTTGCAAGGCTAATGTGGTAGCCGATGCACTGAGCCGTAGGGCTGTTACTGATTTGAAAGCGATGTTTGCTCGCCTCAGTTTGTTCGACGATGATAGTTTACTAGCTGAACTTCAAGTTAAATCGAGGTGGATTGAGTAGATTAAAGGTAAACAGTTCGAAGATGAGTCACTGGGTTCTCGTTTCTGATAGATAGAGAATGGGGAGACTTCAGATTTTGGGCTGAATAGCGAAGGGTACTTTATTTTAGTGGGAGAGTCTATGTATTGAAGAACACTGATTTGAGACAGTCTATACTGCAAGAGGCGCATAGTAGTCCTTACGCTATGCATCCTGGCAGGAATTGTATTGGTGGTCAGAACTTAAGCGGGAAGTTACTAATTTTGTGAATAAGTGCCTGGTTTGTCAACAGGTTAAGGCGGAGCATCAGTTGCCTGCAGGATTGCTTCAGCCAGTTAAGATTCCACTTTGGAAGTGGGAGAGGGTAACTATGGACTTTGTTAGTAGGCTGCCTCTAATACCTTCTAAGAAAGATTTGACATGGGTCGTCGTGGACCAATTGACCAAGTCTGCTCACTTCATACCTATTTGTATGGATTACTCATTGCAAAAGCTGGCTAAGCTGTATATGTCTGAAATTGTGAGACTGCATGGGGTACCGATTTCCATCATATCCAATAGAGATCCTCATTTCATGTATCGATTTTGGAAAATGTTACACGAAGCTTTGGGTACAAGGTTGGACTTCAATACTGCGTTTCATCCTCAGTCAGACGGTCAGTCGAAGGGGGTGATTCAGATACTGGAAGACATGTTAAGGAGTTCTATGATTGACTTTCGGGGTAGTTGGGAGGATTACTTACCATTAGCAGAGTTTGCATACAACAATAGCTACCAGTCTAGCAAACATATGGCACCTTATGAGGCATTATATGGTTATAGGTGTCGTACTCCTTCATGTTGGACTGAGTTCGGTGAGAGGCGTGTTATGGCCCCTGAGTTGATTTCTGATACCGAGGATAAGGTCAGGTTGATTTGGGATCAATTGAAGGTGGCTTTGGATAGACGAAGTCTTATGCGAATCTGAAGCGTAAGAGGATTGAGTATTTAGTGGGGAACTTGGTTTTCCTTAAGGTCTCACCTTGGAAAAAGGTGTTGAGGTTTGGTCGAAAGGGCAAGCTGAGCCCTAGATTCATTGGGCCTTATCGTATATTGAAGCGCATGGGACTGGTTGCCTACCAACTTGAGTTAACTCCAAAGTTGGATCAGATTCATGATGTGTTTCCCATCTCTATGTTGAGGCGATATCGCTCTGATCCTTCAAACATCGTTTCAACTAAGGCGATTGAGTTTAGACCATATCTGACTTTTGAAGAAGAGTTGGCTCAGATTGTAGACTGCGATGTGAAAGTTCTAAGGAGGAAGCCGGTTCCACTAGTTAAGGTGCTTTTGCGTAATTACAGTTCTGAGAAGCCACGCAGGAATCTGAGGAGGCGAAGTGACAACAAAACCCTCATCTATTTTAATCAGGTAAATTTTGAGGCTGAAAATTTTCTTTTAGGGGGTATAGTTGTAATGCCCCAAATCATCAATAGTTTATGTAACGCCTCAAAAATCCCAAAATCCAAACTTTCTTTTTTTTTAGTTTTGATAAAAATTGTGCTTAACATCCCTAGTCAAGTGTAAATTATGTGATAGTAGGTCTTGGTAAAGGTTTGAGTTCGAACTTAGGGGTGAAGGAAATTATGATTTAATTATTAAAAGAACCTTGTTGGCGAGTAGGTTGGCTTTTAAATAAATAAAGGAAGAATTGGACGCAAGAAAGCCTTATGGTGGAGTGGCAAGTGGCGTCACATGCAAGGCAAGGAGGTAAGGGGTTCGAATCCTTCCTTGCTCAAAGGAAGGATTTATTTTTGCTTAAGGGATGGATAGCAGTGGCGTTGAATGTGAACTCTGTAGGGAGTGATAAGAGGAGAAATTTAAGGAGGGATTAAGGGGTTATCAGGGAGAAAATTGGAAGATGAGAAGTGTAAAGAGGTGGAGTCGAATTAGGGATTAGGGGATAGGAAATTCGGCTAGAGGCTATATATAGATGCCGAATGTGAGGTTGTCAGGCTAATGTCGAATTCTCCCTCACCTTGTTGCCAGAAAACCCATTTTTCTCCAAAGATCTAAAAGTCGAAAATCCCTTGTTCTTCCTTCTTTTTATTCGTGTCGATTCTCCATTCTTCCCTACTCAAAGCTTTCTTTTTGATTCACCTCTGGTTTTAAACGATTTCTACTTTTCTTTGTGCCAAATAACCTTTTTTACCATACAAGTTTCAAGAGCCGAATATCCTCTGTGCTGCCACTACCCTTTCCATTCGGTCAATTCTAGTGTAAGTTCTTTGTTCTCTCAATCGGTTTTGCTAATATCGATTACTTTGTCCCTCACTTCTTCTAATTGGTTTTGGTAGGATTAGTATCGAATCCTAGTCTTGTGGATATCTGCCAATTTGCTCCCTAGGTGTTGAAACTTTGGTAAGTGTTCTTCACTTTGGTAAGGGTTCGCCGAATAGGCTTTAATGGGAAAGGGTGACATATGTTGGATACAAGTAACCCATTATGTTTTTAACGATAAGGTTAATGCAGATCTAGGAAGTGCTCGTGATTAGTGAGCAAGAAAAAGCCATTAAGACGACGTTTTAGGTAAGGTTAAGGTGAGACTTCAGCTTTTCGTAAAGTATTTGATAATTATATGTGAGTAATCATTGAGTCATATCGATTGTAGGTTCGTGGTAAGGGGGATCGCAACATGCTTGTACGTACACTACACACACAGTAGATCGGCAAAAGCTGAAATACCGAAAAGCCAAAATGCCGAAAAGGCGAAAGTTTGGCTACGGTAGTCTTGCGAGTGCGCGAACTCTCGTAAGGGGGAAATTGATAGGTTATCTGAGGCCCGATGGGTGATTCCATGAACTTGGGCCGTGTTTTGGCCAACCGGGCCGTGATGGGCTAAGTGGGCCCGATGGGCTGTTGGGCCCATAATAGGCAAAATTGGTAACTTGACGTTAACTAATGGAAGTTATATAAAAGCATGTATATGAATGTGATTTGGGCCTAATGGGCCGTATGAATGTGATTTGGGCCTAATGGGCCATACGAATGTGATTTGGGCCTAATGGGCCATATGAGTGAGATTGGGCCTAATGGGCCATATGAATATATGTAGACTTGTTTGGGCTCTATGAGGGGTTTTCGACCGAGTATCTGATAACTGTTTAATTGACATGAAACTTAATTAATTAATTGCGACCGTGGACGAGTCATAAGGCTAAGGTGTGGTAATAGGTATATGTATGTCTAGGATTGGATCTAGGGAGAGCTTGGTACTTAAGCGGTTTTAATGACACACATCCTCTTCTCTGGAATCCTACCTGGTGCATACTATTTGTTCACTTTAGCCAACGAGGACTTGTTAACGGGCCATGGTAAGTAATAAACCTAATAAAGAGAAATTACCAAAATACCCTTATGTGTTGAATGTAAGACTTATGGATGTTACATGTATATCCGCTGCATACATACAATATTCTGTTTAGGTTGTATATGGGTTGGGAATTATGGAACGGAGGAAGTACATGAGGATCGCATGGTTGCTTGACAACCGTGGGTCCACCGACGGCTTTTAAGCCCAATATGTGATTGGCAGCTTGCTGCAATGAAAGTAGTTTTGCAACCGGGCTACCGTTGATGTGTATCAGACGGGTGGGTCGATATTTATATCCCTACATGATGTGTATCGAGGGATGGAGTTAATATGTACCGGTTGAATTATTAAGGTGGGTTGCACTGCATTGCATTGCACATATGATTTTATGGATTGAGGAATGGCTATTACTCGTCGAGGGTCGTGCACACTGAGTTTTCGAAAGCTCATTCCCTCTTTTATTTTTCTCAGGTGATGCTCAGTAGAAGGTTCGATGTTTAGAGGGACTCGAAGGTGGCCAGCTAGCAAGATGACTTGGGCTTGTTTTTTTTTAAAAAAAAGCATATAGTTTCTAGTTTATTAAGTAATTTCAGACTGGAATGTAATAAGGCCCTCACTTTTAATATTATTTGGATTTTTGTTTTTATGTGTTGCAAATATGAAAAGTTGAACATGGGTTTCCTAAATCATAGTTTGTTTTTCTACGTTTTAAAATGACAGGTTTTCATAAATCATATGTTTTAAAGAAGCTTTCGCGATTGAAAGAGAGTTTTATAATTTAATTAAGGTTCTTATTTCAAGGAAGGGTTTTTAATAAAAATAAGGTTTTCGCTAGAACACTTCAATGTGACGTGCCAGATTCAGCCATAATGTCTGGGCCGGGTTTGGGGTGTTACAATTTAAATTGGGTGTTATGTTGTATGTCATTGGCATGCTGTGTTGGTTAATGGCCCTGAGTAGTGTGAGAAGACCTGGGTTCAAATTGGTTTCTTATTGAATAAACGCTTGGTTTCTGCTATTAGACTCTTAAATTGATGGGAGTGTTGTACAACATGAAGGGCTTGCTAGTTATGTGGCAAGTGCATTTGTGTGGTGAGCCTTGAGGTCTTGTGTTGGAGCTACTCTATGCGCAAAGGGGTAATATTTTGCTGCTCTTACGTGGAAGGTGGTTGAGGTTGATCGAAACTCTAATGGTGGAGTGGTTGTGTGGGAGTGAACAGCCAAATTTTAGGAAAGATTAGTGGTATTTGATGAAGGAGTTATCGGTTTGAATTTGGAAGAGGGAAATTAGGAGAGAATCAAGGAAGTGGGAAGATGAGGTAGTAGTGGTGCCGAATGTGGACTCTCCTAGGCCATTCGGTCATAGGATGTTTTGGGGAGGCTTGGTGCCGAATTCTCTTTTGGGTTTTTTGTGCTCTCAATTGCATTAGTACTACCCTTTTCTACTTTTTTTTTCTTGTTTCCTAGTTTTGTGGTGTGACCTGTGAACATTTGCATTTCTGACTGCTTGGGCGGCTCTTCAAGTGTACCTCTTTTCTTTATTGCATATCTTGGTCGAACCTCCCCTTTTTGTTATCTTTCTATCGGCCTACAACATCTTTTGGTTCGACTGAGTGTTGGCTATTCTTTTTTTCTTCTACATTCACAGATCCCCCTCAACTCTATCTTTTCCCCTTTTTTGGCATGGCCGAATATCACTTCTCCTTTCCCTCTCAACCCATTCGGTTTTCATTGTTAGCCGATTGTGCTTTCCCTTTTGAGAGCCAAGTCTCTCTCCATTTGAGCAAGGAACTAATCCTCTTTCTCCCTTTGTCGACATAGGCTACCTTTCTAATACTATCTTCTATCCACCATTCTATCAAGGGCGTAACTGTTCTTCGTGGGACTCAATCCTGGAGTGTGCCTTACATGCCAAATACTTCTAAGTAGTGGTAAGTGGTGGATCTTTTGGTCTTAATCTTTTCATTCACAATTTTGGCTAACAAGGTAGTAATGTTGTATAGACTTTTTCAAGTTTTGGAAGGCAGTTTTGATCAGGGATTAAAGAAAGCAATCGTTTTCTTTATTGAGTAAAGGACTAACGCGGGGCTATGTTTGAATCTAGGTTGGTGTTGTGGAGAATTGCTCACTTATCGTAAAAAGGTCACTACTTCTATCGTGAAATGACAAAAGCCGAAAAACTGGTATCATCAGAGCCACATGAGCGTGCGATCGCTCGTGTGGTAGTCTAAGCGCATAAGCGCGAACACATGATAGTAGAGACCACCGCGAACGATCTCGTGGGCTTGGGTCATCTTAAGCCACTATGGGCCGAAATGGGCCGTGTGGGCCCCACGAGCTCGTAGGAGCCGTATAGGCAAATGAAACAAATGTGTGAAGTTTGTTGGGCTGACAGTGTAGTTTGCACGGGTAAGGCCATTATTTGCGTTTAATGAGCTAGATGAGTGTGTGGGCCCACATGGGTCGTATTATGGAATTGGGCTCATTTTTTCTTTTAAATTGTTAAGATTGTACGGGTCGCACGAGACAACTATAGACCTATTGTTGGGTCGGTAAGTACACCTAAACCCTAATTTATGTTATGACTGCTATACCCTATGAGGTAAATGACAAAAATACCCCTATGTGATATGTGAATGTTTGAGCATGCCATTTTTATTGTATGTACATTTATATTAAGTTGCATTGCATGGGGTGGGACATATGATACTGGAGGAAGTGTACTGAAAGGCTATAACCCTATTACTGGTAGCTCTGCTGCAATTACTGTTAGTGCTACAACCGGTACTAAATTTTGGAGTGTAGTGATGGATGGGTCAATTTTATCCCCACCTGGAGTGTAGGGCTGGACAGTGTGGAGTGTAGAGGATGGAGGGGTAGGATCTTTGTATGCATTTCTTATACTGTACTGAAATGGGCTAAGGCCCACACTGATACTGCTACTGTATTGGGCTAATGTCCACATTGATATTGCAACTAAAATGGGCTTAGGCCCAGACTGTTCAACATTGTATGTTTGACTATTTGATACATATGGATTACACACAGAGTTTTCAGAAACTCACCTTTTCTGCCTATATGTGCAGGTAACCCTTAGGCGGGTCGGTGGTGCAAGGGACTCAAAGATGGCCACACCACTGATTATGTTTTCGTTTTGAATTTAGTAAAAGAATTTTATATGGGTAAATTTTATGTAATAAGGTCATTTTAAAGTTTAATTTAATTGGGGATTTATTTAAATTGACTTATATCCGCTAGTAGTAGGACTCGGGTTTTCAAAAGGTATATGGTTTTCAACTGCTATGCCACGTAACTGGTTTCAAAAGCTTCTGCAATGAACAATGTTTAAGGCGTAATAATGTATACGATGCATGTTTTGCTTAATGTACCTATAATTTGAAAAATAAAATAAATAAGGTAGCTTTTCATAAAGATCACAAACAAGGTTTTAAAATTGACGAACTTTTCTATTTAATAAACGATTCTCAAAACTCACTCCAACGTAACATCACAGATGTGATCATAACGTCTAGGACAGGTTTGGGGTGTTACATTAGTGCTATCAGAGCCAAGTTGCAAAACTCGACTCTGGATTTGGGTTTTTCCTAATGTGAATTTTAAAAGAATTATTTTAAATGGTGGAAAATATTTGGAGGTGTTGTTCCGAATGTGCGGTCTACCGAGTCTCCAGAGCTGATCCTGTAAGTTCTCTAAAACTATCATTTGATTTAACTGAAATATTGAGATTTTCATAGATAATAGATTGTACTAAAACCTTTATTAGGGTAACCTAAAACTGTAGTGAGACTACAATCTGCGAAAACAAACAACTCTGAATTATTGATTTTTTTAAAATAAAATATCCGTTAATAAACACTGAAACTGTAAAACTGATGCATAAAATTGTTAATACAGATAATACGCAAATTGATTATGAGCACTAGAGGTATTCGTGGAAGTGGTACTAGAGGCCGCGGTGGAGGCCGTGGAGGTGCTCGGGCTAGGTCTTCGACATCGGGCCATATGCCTGGCATAGAGGTAAGAGAGGCACCGGCTTGACCTATGACTGAAACTGGGTCACACGATAGGGTAGCTGGGGACGACGCACTGTCCCAAGCTATGCTGCAATTCTGGAAAGGGTCCCTGGGCCCAATACTAGTTCTGTGGGTCGTGAGTCAGTAACAGAACGACTTAGGTCTAATGGGGCTGAGATCTTTAGGGGCATCACTGGAGTTGCCCCTAATGTGGCCGAATATTGGATAGAGGCCACAAAGAGGATCATGGATGACCTCGACTGCACTCCAGAGCAAAAACTAAAAGGTGTAGTGTCGTTGTTGAGAGATGAAGCCTATCAGTGGTAACTTATCGTGGAAGAGGGTACTCAGCTTGATCGATTAACTTTGGAGTTTTTCAAGAGTGCATTCCAAGGGAAATATGTGGGTGTTAGCTATCTGGATGCCTGCAGAAGGGAGTTTTTGAATCTGACCCAAGGAGATAAGTCGGTTGCTGAATATGAGGCAGAATTTTTGTGATTGAGCCGCTATGTGCGAGGCATAGTGGCCAATGAGTATCAGTGTTGTGTTCGTTTCAAAGATGATCATAGAGATAATCTGCGGGTTCTGATAGCACCACAGAGGAGTTGGATTTTGCTTTGTTAGTAGAGAAAGCTAAGACCACTACGGATATGAAGTGCGTTGAGCTCCAGAACCATGAAAAGGATAAGGAAAGGAACAAGAGGGTTTGAGAGCCCTCAGGTTCAGCTGTGAGACCTAGGAAGAAGGCCAGTTTTAATGGGCCAACTAGAATTGGGGTCACTGTGGCCATTTTTGGGTCACAGCCTTGTACTATTTGTGGGAAACGCCATCAGGGCAAGCGCTGGGTGCAGTAGGGGGCATGTTTCAGGTGTAGATCTATGGAGCAACGTATCAGGGATTGCCCACAGAGGCTCGATCAGATGCAATCTATGCAGGGTTACACGCTGAGTTTTCATAAACTCACCTTTTCTTCCTAAGTGTGCAGGTAACCCTTAGGCGGGTCGGTACTGTGAGGGACTTGGAGATGGCCACACCACTGATTATGTTTTCATTTTGAATTTAGTAAAAGTAGTTCATATGGGTAAATTTTATGTAATGAAGCCATTTTAAAGTTTCATTTAATTGGGGATTTATTTAAATTAACATATATCTGCTAGTAGTAGAACTTGGGCTTTCAAAAAGTATGCAATTTTCAACTGCTATGACGAACAATGTTTAAGGCATAATAACATTTTTGGTACGAGGCATGTTTTGCTTAATGTACCTATAATTTGAAAAATAAAATAAATAAGGTAGCTTTTCATAAAGATCACAAACAAGGTTTTAAAACTGATGAACTTTTCTATTTAATCTGCGATTTTCAAAACTCACTCCAACGTAACATCACAGATGTGACCATAACGTCTAGGCCAGGTTTTAGGTGTTACATTTAGTGGTATCAGAACCAGGTTGTAAAACTCGGTGTGGATTTGGGTTTTTCCTGATGTGAATTTCAAAAGAATTGTTTTAAATGGTGGATAATATTTTGAGATGTTATTCCGAATGTGTGGTCTACCGAGTCTCTGGTACTAATCGTGTAAGTTCTCTAAAACTATTGTTTGATTTAACTGAAATATTAAGATTTTCGTAGATGATAGACTGTACTAAGACCTTTATTATGGTAACCTAAAACTATAGTGAGACTACAATCTGCGAAAACAAACAACTCTAAATTATTGATGCTATTTTTTAATAAAATATCTGTTAATAAACACTGGAACTGTAAAACTGATGCATAAAACTGTTAATACAGATAATACACAAATTGATTATGAGCACTAGAGGTACTCATGGAAGGGGTACTAGAGGCCGCGGTAGAGGCCGTGGAGGTGCTCGGGCTGGGTCTTTAGCATTGGGCCATATGCACAGCATGAAGCCAAAAGAGGCACTAACTTCACTTATGACTGAAACTGGGTCACACAATTGGGTAGCTGGGGACGACGTACTGTCCTAAGCTATGCTGCGAATTCTAGAAAGGGTTGTTGGGCCCAATACTGGTACTGTGGGTCATGGGTCAGTAACAGAACGACTTAGGTCTAATGGGGCTGAGATCTCTAGGGGTATCACTAGAGTTGCCCCTAACGTGGCTGAATATTGGATAATGGCCATAAAGAGGATCATGGATGATATCGACTGCACTCCAGAGTAGAAACTAAAAGGTGCAGTGTCGTTGTTGAGAGATGAATCCTGTTAGTGGTGGCTTATTGTGGAAGGGGGTACTCAGCCCGATCGATTAACTTGGGAGTTTTTCAAGAGTGCATTTCAAGGGAAATATGTGGGTGCTAGCTATATGGATGCCCGCAGAAGGGAGTTTCTAAATCTGGCCCAAGGAGATAAGTCGTTAGCTGAATATGAGGCAAAATTTTTGCAATTGAGGCGCTATGCGCGAGGCATAGTGGCCACTGAGTATGAGTGTTGTGTTTGTTTCAAAGACGATCTTAGAGATAATATGCGAGTTTTGATAGCACCACAGAGGGAGTTGGATTTTGTTGTGTTAGTAGAGAAAGCTAAGACCGTTGAAGATGTGAAGCACGTTGAGTGCCAGAACCATGAAAAGGATAAGGGAAGGAACAAGAGGGTTTGGGAGCCCTTAGGTTCAGCTATGAGACCTAGAAAGAAGGCCAGCTTTGATGGGCAGCTAGAATTAGGGTCCCTGTAGCCATTTTTGGGTCACAGCCTTGTAATATTTGTGGGAAACGCCATCAGGGCAAGTGCTAGGCGCAGTAGGGGGAATGTTTCAGGTGCAGATCTATGGAGTACCGTATCAGGGATTGCCCACGGAGGCTCGATCAGATGCAAGCTACTGGTTTGGGTATTGTTTAGCCACAGAGAGGTTTTTAGCAGCCACTGAGAGTTTGTGGTCGGGCCAGAGGTGGAAATGGTATGGCCGTGGAGCACCGGGCAGAGGTACTGGTCATACTGAGGCGATGCAGCTGGCACTGGTTTATGCTGCACGTCACGAAGAGGATGAAGATGCCCTAGATTTTATTACGGGTATGTTCTTTATTCATCATGTACCTTGCACTTCATTGATTGATGTTGGGTCTACGCACTCTTATATAGCATGCACTGTGTCTGAGACTTTGGTTGTGATGTGTGAAAACACTACGAGCGAGGTTACTGTGTTAAGCCCATTAAGGTAGTCTGTAAGAGTGAACAAATTGTTTAAAGATGTACCATTAGAGGTTCATGGAAAGATCTTTTTAGCTGACTTGATGGAACTTCCTTTTGGGGAATTCGACGTAATATTGAGCATGGACTAGCTGGTTAAGCATCAGGAAAATTTGGATTGTGCTATAAAACGGATGATCCTGATAATTGAAAAGGAAGATGAGATAATTGTGGTTGGAGAGCGTCGAAATTATCTATCAAATGTGATTTCTGCACTTAGGTCTGAGAAGTTGGTGCGTAAGGGTTGTGAGGCGTTCTTAGCCTATGTTAGTGCTTCGGGTCTTGAGGATTTGGCTATGTAAGATATTAGAACGGTGAAGGATTTTTCAGATTTCTTTCTCGATGAGTTACCGAGGTTACCTCCTAACCATGAAGTTGAGTTTAGGATAGAGTTGTTGCCTGGTACAGCTCCGGTGTCTATTTCCCCATATAGAATGGCACCAAAGGACCTTGTGGAGCTTAAAGCTCAAATCCAAGAGTCACTGGATTGAGGGTTCATCCACCCTAGTGTGTCTCCATGGGGAGCACCTGTTTTAATTGTGAAGAAGAAGGATGGAACCATGCACATGTGTATTGACTATAGACAACTGAACAAGTTGACTATTAAGAATAAGCACCCCTTACTAATGATTGACGATCTTTTCGTCCAGATTCAAGGAGCTTCGGCCTTCTCTAAAATTAATCTATGATCAAGGTATCATCAGCTAAGGGTCAAGGAGATTGATGTATACAAGATAACATTTAGGACTTGTTACGGTCATTACGAGTTCCTAGTGATGTCGTTTGGATTGACGAATGCACCAACGGCTTTTATAGATTTGATGAACAGAGTGTTCCAGGCTTATCTAGCTAGGTTCATGGTGGTGTTAATAGATGACATTCTAGTGTATCCGAGGACTGAGGAGCAACATGATGCACATCTTCAGGTTGCTCTGCAAATTTTGAAGGAGAAGTAATTGTTCGCTAAATTCAGCAAATGTGAATTCTGGCTTCGAGAGGTAACTTTTCTGGGTCATGTGGTATCTGCTGAGGGGATTAGGGTTGATCCTCGAAAAAATGAAGCAGTTCTGGAATGGAAGCAACCTAAATCGGTATCTGAGATTCTGAGTTTTTTGGGATTGGTAGGGTTTTGTAGACGGTTTGTGGAGGGGTTTTTGTTGATTGCTGCACCTCTGACTAGATTATTACGAAAAGGGATACCGTTTAATTGGACTGATAAGCAGCAGAAAAGTTTTGAGAGGCTTAAAAAAGTTCTGACTAAGGCCCCTATCTTGATACAGCCAGAATCTGAGAAAGAATTCATTGTCTACAGTGATGCATCACATGTTGGCTTGGGATGCTTGTTGATGCAAGAGGGTAAGGTAATGGCATATGTGTCTCCTCAGCTTAAGATGCATAAAGGGAATTACCCAATGCATGACTTGGAGTTGGCTACGATGGTATTTGCACTGAAAATTTAGAGGCATTACCTGTATGGTGAGAAGTATATCATTTACACGGATCACAAGAGCCTCAAGTATCTCCTCACTCAGAAGGAGTTAAATCTTAGGTAGCGTAGATGGATAGAGTTTCTTAAGGATTACGACTGTTCGATTGAATACCATCCTCACAAGGCTAATGTGGTAGCTGATGCACTAAGCAGTAGGGCTGTTACTGATTTGAAGGCGATGTTTGCTCGTCTCAGTTTGTTCGACGACGGTAGTTTACTGGCTGAACTTCAAGTTAAACTGAAGAGGATTGAGCAAATTGAAGGTAAAAAGTTAGAGGATTAGTCACTGGGTTCTCCTTTCCGATAGACAAAGAATGGGGAGACTTCAGATTTTGGGCTAAATAGCGAAGGGGTACTTTGTTTCCATGGGAGAGTCTGTGTACTGAAGGACACTGATTTGAGATAGTCTATACTGCAAAAGGTACATAGTAGTCCTTACGATATGCGTCCTAGTAGGAATAAGATGTACCGAGACCTCTAGGAATTGTATTAGTGGCCAGGAATTAAGCTGGAAGTTACTGATTTTGTGAGTAAGTGCCTGGTTTGTCAACAGGTTAGGGTGGAGCATCAATTGCCTACAGGATTGTTTCAGCCAGTTAAGATTCCACTTTGGAAGTGGGAGAGGGTAACTATGGACTTTGTTAGTGGGCTGCCCCTAATGCCTTCTAAGAAAGAGTTGGTATGGGTCATCGTGGACCGATTGACCAAGTCTGCTCACTTCATACCTATTTGTACTGATTACTCACTGCAGAAGCTAGCTAAGTTGTATGTGTCTGAAATTATGAGACTGCATCGGGTACCGATTTGCATTATATCCAATAGAGATCCTAGTTTCATGTCTCGATTTTGGAAAAGGTTACACGAAGCTTTGGGTACAAGGTTGGAATTCAGTACCACGTTTCATCTTCAGTCAAATGGCCAGTCGAAGTGGGTGATTCAGATACTGGAGGACATGTTAAGGAGTTGTGTGATTGACTTTTGGGGTAGTTGGGAGGATTACTTGCCATTAGTAGAGTTTGCATACAACAATAGCTACCAGTCTACCATACAGATGGCACCCTACGAGGCATTATATGGTCCTAGGTGTCGTAGTCCTTCTTATTGGACTGAGTTCGGCGAGTGGCGTGTTTTGGGCCCTAAATTGATTTCTGATACCGAGGATAAGGTCAGGTTGATTTGGGATCGATTGAAGGTTGCTTCGAATAGACAAAAGTCTTATGCGGATCTGAAGTGTAAGGAGATTGAGTATTCAGTGGGGGACTTGGTGTTTTTTAAGGTCTCACCTTGGAAAAAAGGTGTTGAGGTTTGGTCGAAAGGGAAAGCTGAGACCTAGATTCATTGGGCCTTATCGTATATTGAAGCACGTGGGACTAGTTGCCTACCAACTTGAGTTACTACTAGAGTTGGATCGGATTCATGATGTGTTTCACGTTTCTATGTTGAGGCGATATCACTCTGATCCTTCACACATCGTTTCAGCTAAGGAGATTGAGGTTAGACCAGATCTGACATTTGAGGAACAACCGATTCAGATTGTAGACCGCATTGTGAATGTTCTGAGGAGGAAGCCGGTTACACTAGTTAAGGTGCTTTTGCATAATTACAGTTCTGAGAAGCCACATGGGAATCCGAGGAGGCGATGCAACAACAATACCCTCATCTGTTTTAATCAGGTAAATTTCGAGGCCAAAATTTTCTTTTAGGGGGTAGAGTTATAACGCCCCAAATCTTTAATTATTTAAATTGTGTGTTATGTCGTATGTGATTGGCATGATGTACTGGTTAAGGGCCCTTAGTAGTGCGAGAAGACTTGGGTTCTAACCTAGGCTTTAGAAAAATTTTAGTTTCTTATTGAATAAACCATTGGTTTCTGCTAATAGACTCTTAAATTAATGGGAGTATTGTAGACATGAAGGGCTTGCTAGTCAGGTGGCAAGTGCATTTGTGTTGTGAGCCTTGAGATCTTGTGTTCGAGCTACTCTATGCGCAAAGGGGTAATATTTTGCTGCTCTTGCGTGGGAGGTGGTTGAGGTTGACCGAGACTCTAATGGTGGAGTGGTTGTGTGGGAGTGAATAGCCGAATTTGAGGAGAGATTAGTGGGATTTGATAAGGGAGTTATCGGTTTGAATTTGGAAGCGAGAAATTAGGAGAGAATCAAGGAAGTAGGAAAGTGAGGTAGTAATGGTTCCGAATGTGGACTCTCCTAGGCCATTCGGTCATAGGGTGTTTAAGGGAGGCTTGGTGTTGAACTCTTTTTTGGGTTTTTGTGCTCTCAATTACGTTAGTCCTACCCTTTTCTACTTTTCTTTTTCTTGTTTCTCGGTTTTACGGTGTGAGCTGTAAACATTTGCATTTCTGACAGCTTGGGCAGCTCTTCAAGTGTACGTCTTTTCTTTATCCCATATCTTGGCCGAACCTCCCCTTTTTCTTATCTTTCTGTCGGCCTACAACATCTTTTGGTTCAACCGAGTATTGGCTTTTCTTTTCTTCTCTTCTGTATTGACGAATACCCCTCAACTCTCTCTTTTCTCCTTCTTTGGGTTGGCCGAATATCACTTCTCCTCTCCCTCTCAACCCATTCGGTTTTCATTGTTAGCCGATTGTGCTTTCCTTTTTGAGAGTCAAATCTCACTGCATTTTAGTAAGAAACTAATCCTCTTTCTCTTTTTGTCGGCATAGGCTACATTTCTAATACTATCTTCTATCCACCATTTTATTAGGGGCATAACTGCTCTTCATGGGACTCAATCCTAGAGTGCGCCTTACATGCCAAATACTTCTAAGTAATGGTAAGTGGTTGATCTTTTGGTCTTAATCTTTTCATTCACAATTTTGGCTAACAAGGTGGTAATGCTATATAGATTTTGTTAAGTTTTGGAAGGTAGTTTTGATCAGGGATTAAAGAGAGGAATCGTTTGCTATTCAAGGTAGGCAACCATTACCATTGTTCAGAATTCGGTACTATGTGAGGTTGGTAACTTTATTGAGTAAAGGACTAATGCGGGGCTATGTTTTAATCTAGGTTCGCGTTGTGGAGAATTGCTCACTTATCACAAAAAGGTGTTTAATCACACTACTTCTATCGTGAAATGACAAAAGCCAAAAAACTGGTTCATCAGTGCCACATGGGCGTAGAGACCACCACAAATGATCTCGTGGGCTTGGATCATCTGAAGCCACTTTGGGCCGAAATGGGCCATGTGGGTCCCACAGGCTCGTGGGCCCCGCACGGGCAAACCACACGGATGTGTGGGGCTTGTTGGGTCGGCTGTGTAGTTTTCACGGCCAAGGCCATTATTTGGGTTTAATAGGCTACACGAGTGTGTGGGCCCACATGGGCTGTATTATGGACTTGGGCCCATTTTTGTTGTTAAACTGTTAAGGTTGCACGGGTCACACGAAATGACTGTGGACCTACTTTTCGGTCGATAAGTACACCTAGACCATAATTTATGTTATGACTGCTATACCCTATGAGGTAAATGATGAAAATACCCCTATGTGATATGTGAACATTAAAGCATGTCATTTTTATTGTATGTACATTTATATTATGTTGCATTGCATGGGGTGGGACATATGATATTGGAGGAAGTGTACTGAAAGGCTATATGCCTATTACTAGCAGCTCTGCTGCAATTACTGTTAGCGCCGCAACCGGTACTAAATTTTAGAGTGTAGGGATGGGTGGGTTAATTTTATCTCCATGTGGAGTGTAGGGCTGGATGGAGTGGAGTGTAGAGGATGGATGGGTAGGATCTTTATATGCATTTCTGATACTGTACTGAAATAGGCTAAGGCCCACACTGATACTGTTATTGTATTAGGCTAAGACCCATATTGATATTGCAACTGAAATGGGCTTAGGCCCAGACTGTTCAACACTGTATGTTTGACTATTTGATACATATGGATTACACACCGAGTTTTCATAAACTCACCTTTTCTTCCTATCTGTTCAGGTAACCCTTAGGAGGGTCAATGCTGCGAGGGACTCAGATATGGCCATACCAATAATTATGTTTTCATTTTGAATTTAGTAAAAGTAGTTTATATCAGTAACTTTTATGTAATAAGGTCGTTTTAAAGTTTCATTCAATTAAGGATTTATTTAAATTGACTTATATCTGCTAGCAGTAGGACTCAGGTTTTCAAAAGGTATATGGTTTTTAACTTCTATCCCACATAACTGTTTTCAAAAGCTTCCGCAACAAGCAATGTTTAAAGTGTAATAATGTTTTTGGTATGAGGCATGTTTTGCTTAATAAACCTGTAATTTGACAAATAAAATAAATAAGGTAGCTTTTCATATAGATCACAAACAAGGTTTTAAAACTAACAAACTTTTGTATTTAATCTACGATTTTCAAAACTCACTCCAACGTAACATCATAGATGCGGCCATAACGTTTAGGCCGAGTTTGGGGTGTTACAGTGTGCCAGGCCGTGTGAAAATTAGAGAGGCTACTGACTTGGGTCACACGGCCTAGACTCTGGCAGGTGCACGAGCCTTGGATTGAACAGTTGTGTCTTTAGTCCCTCTTTGACTACCACTCACATTACCGGTATTTCTTGGAGGTCAACCTCTAACTGCAGTGCTACTCGATCTCAGATTTTGCACAATTTCTTGGTCAAAAAATTTGGGACAATCACGGATAAAATGATCTAAAGATCCACATTTGAAACAAGCCCGATCATACAGTCTACAATTTTTGGGATGTCTTTTACCACAGTGTTTACACTCGGGTCGATCAGATCTGGCATTTCCAACACTAGCAACAGAAGTAGCTTGTGTAACACTCCTTACCCGAGACCGTCGCTGGAGTTGAGCACGAGGCGTTACCAGACTTATCTTACTTGTTTGGGGTATAAAATTAATCAGATTTTCGTCCTTGAAAATCTTACTTGTGAAAAGATTTGGATACTGTTTCTGCATAACCTCTTCAGGCTCCTATGTAGCATCGTCTACCCCATGCCTATTACATAATACTTTCACAAGTGCAATACTTTGTTCCTTAGTTGCTTGACCTCTCAAGCTAAAATCTTTACCGGTTCTTCACCATAAGTCATGTCTTGCTAAATCGGAAACTTTGTCTGTGAAGTCACATGTGAAGGATCTGAACGGTAACGACTTAACAAGGACACATGGAACACATCATGAATCTTCTCTAACTTTGGTGACAAAGTTAACTGATATTCTAATTGTCCAACTCTTTTAGTCACCTTAAACGGTCCAATAAAACATGGACTTAGTTTGCCTTTCTTGCCAAATCTAAAGACTTTCTTCCACGGGGATACTTTCAAGAACACTTTGTCACCAACTTTATACTCAATCTCTTTTCTTTTCAAGTCTTCATAAAACTTCTATCTTTCTGAAGCTACTTTCAAGCAATCTCTGATCACTTTCACTTTCTCTTCAGTTTTTTAAACTAAATCAACCCCGTAAATCTGATTTTATTTAAGCCCTATCCAATACAAAGGTGTACGACATTTACGTCCATACAAAGCTTCATAAGGTGCCATTTTCAATCTCGACTGGTAACTATTATTATAAGTAAACTCTACCAATGGCAAATATTTCTCGCAACTTCCTTGAAATTCTAAGACACAACAGCTGAGCATATCCTTAAGTATCTAAGTAACTCTCTCTGACTAACCATCAATCTGAGGATGGAAAGCTGTATTAAAACTCAACTTTGTGCCCAAAGCTTCCTGTAACTTCTTTCAAAACCGCAAAAGTGAATCTCAGGTCTCTATCTGAAATAATCCATAATGGTACTCCATGTAGTTTGACAATCTCTAAAATATACAACTCGGCCAACTTGTCAAGTGAATAATCCATACAAACTGGAATAAAATGAGTTGACTTCGTTAGCTTATCAATCACAACCCATACTGCATCTTTCTTTCTCGATGTCAACAGTAATCCAGTCACAAAATCTATGGCAACTCGGTCTCATTTCCACTCAGGAACTAACACAGGCTACAATAAACCTGAAGGTACCTGATGTTCGGCTTTTACCTGCTGACAGATCAAGCATCTAGAAACAAACTCTAAGATATCTCTCTTCATTCCTACCGACTAATACATTTTCTTGAAATCATTATACATCTTTGTACTACATGGATAAATAGACAAGGAACTGCTATGTGCTTCCTCTAAAATCTTTCGAATAAGCTCATCATTCTTTGGTACACAACTGATTTTTGAACATTAAACAACTGTCAGAACTGGTTTGAAAATTTGACTCTACACTTGACTCACACTGAGCTCTTTGGCTTGCAACTCACTATCATCTTTCTGAACTTCACAAATTTCTTCAAGAAACATTGGCTTAGCTCTTAATTCGGCTAAGATAGAACCATCATCCGATAAGGTTAAACTAGTGTTCAAAGCTCTTAATGCTAATAAAGATTTTCTACTCAAAGCATCAACAACTACGTTTGCCTTACCTGGGTGATAATCGATCACTAGTTCATAATCTTTAATCAACTCTAGCCATCTTCTTTGCCTCAAGTTCAAATCTTTCTGAGTCATCAAGTATTTCAAACTTTTATGATCAGTAAATATTCGGCACTTCTCACCATACAAGTGATGTCTCCAGATTTTCAACGCAAATACAATGACAGCTAGTTCTAAATCATGTATTGAATAATTTTTCTCATGTGTCTTTAGTTGTCTAAAGGCATAAGCAATTACCTTTCCTTCCTGTATAAGTACATAGCCTAGTCCATTCAAGGACCCATCACTATAAATCACAAACTCTTTACCCGGTTCTGGTTGTACTATGACAGGAGCTTCAGTTAACAATGCCTTTAACCTGTCAAAACTCTACTGACACTTTTTAGTCCATTCAAAGTTGACATCTTTCTATAGAAATCTTGTCAATGGAGTAGCTATCATGGAAAATCCCTCAACAAATTGTCTATAATAACCGGCGAGACCAAGAAAACTTCTGACCTCTGATACATTCCTAAGAGGCTTCCAATCAATAATGGCTGAAATCTTGCTCGGATCAACTCTAATACCTTCACCTGAGACTATATGTCCAAGAAAACCAACTTTCCGTAACCAAAACTCACTTTTGCTAAACTTGGCATAAAGCTGATTATCTGTCAAAGTTTGTAAAACTGTTCTCAAATGCTCTGAATGCTCAGTCTTATCATGAGAATAAATCAAGATATCATCAATTAACACAACTACAAATTTATCCAAGTAAGGTCTAAAAATTTAATTCATTAAGTCTATGAAAATGGCAGGAGCATTAGTCAAGCCAAATGGCATCACAAGGAACTCATAATGGCAATACCTAGTCTGGAAAGCAGTCTTCGGCACATCTGACTCTTTAACTCGCAACTGATAATATCTGGATCTCAAATTTATCTTGGAGAACACAGTAGCTCCCTTCAATTGATCAAAAAAATCACCAATTCTAGGCAATGGGTACTTGTTCTTAATAGTCATCTTGTTAAGCTGTTGATAATCTATGCACAATCTCATCGAACCATCTTTCTTTTTCACAAAGAGCATTGGTGCACCCCATGGTGAACAACTAGGTCTTACAAAGCCTTTCTCTGTTAGCTCCTGCAACTGAACTTTCAATTCTCTCAATTCCATTGGAGACATTCTATAAGGAGCAATAGAAATGGGTGTTGTACCCGGAACCAATTCAATACCAAACTCAACTTCTCTAATAGGAGGTAAACCTGGTAGTTCTTCCAGAAACACATCAGGAAACTCACATACCACAAGCACTGATTCAATTTTCAACTCTGGATCTTTAGTAGTCAACACAAAATCAAGATAAGCTTCATATCCTTTTCTCAAGCATTTTTGAGCAGACATAACAGAAATCATGGCAATTGAACTATCTGACTCGTCTGAATTAACCTGAAGAATTTCACTATTTTTTGCATTTCAAATCAATGAATTTCTTTCCAAAATTCACTATCACATCATGTGCAACCAACCAATCCACACCAAGAATCACATTAAACTCATCAAAGGGAAATAGCATGAGATCGGCAAAAAAATAGTAACCTCTAATCATCAAAGGGCAATTTTTACATACTTTGTCTACAAAATACATGCTGACCCAATGGATTCGATACTTTAATCACAGATCCCATAGACTCTATGGACATGTTCATACTAGGCATCAATTTCATGCAAACTATAACACCCTGATTTTCGGGATTTTCGTAATTTTAGAGACTTTGGTAATTTTTTTTTAAATTTGGTATTTGGTTGTGTAATTCATAATTGGAGTGTGTAAATGGGCCTATGGAAGGCCCATGTGTTGGCTAAAACTTGGTAGAATTTTTGAATTTTGGACTTAAGGAGTTAGGGGCATTGGACAAGTGGCCTTATTAAAGGGTGTGGGTAAAATGTAACACAAGAGAGCTCCTGGCAAAGTGGTTAAGTGACGCCACTTAGGAGCTAAAAAAAAGTGGCGTGTAAGTGGTTGGGGGAAGGCCAAGGTCGATTCACTGAGCTGGCAATTGTGTTGTTATTTTTATATCTTGAGCATGCAGGAGTTTGAAGTCGAATGGAACTCTGTTGGAAAGAGTTTGAATCAGTCAAATGCATGAATTTAGGAGTGATAAGGGGAGAGATTTTGGGGATTTGGTATGGAGGCTTAGTGTTGGCCGAATAGTGGGAATTTAGGGAGGAGAAATCGTCTTAGGGGTTTCAGGTTAGTATTTCGGAATTAGGGGCTTTAGTTGTGCCGTTTTCTTTTGTTTAAAATCATAGGGTTATTTCTTTTCTTCCTTTTCTTCTCTAGCTGAAATCACCACTCCTTTCATCCATTTTTTTTTCTTTCTATTTTTTTTGCCAAAACCAAACTACTACACCCTTTCGTTTCATCACCCTTGTTGAATAGCCACAAGAGCCGAAACTTTTGAAGTTGGTTGACCGATTTCATATAGACCAGCATCCTTCTTTTCTCTTCATTTGTTGTGATCAATCCCTTCATCCGCTAAACTCTAAAAGTCCCCGATAGTAACACCAATACAAAGCCACCACACCATTTCTTTTTCTTGGTCCTAAAAGTCGAAATACCTTAGTTCTAGGGGCATAGCTGAACCTGTAGACCTCTAGGATTCGAAGGCTGCTAGGTGGTTGAGGGCTAAGTCTACTTTGGGTCTAAGTAGTGCAGAAGGGAAGACTGTGGTAAGTACTCGTTTTCCAAATCGATTCAGTAGTGTAAATGTTAAGAAAAGCTGAAACCCCCTATAGTTTAGGGAGGTTATCGATTTGAGGTATAGGCCTTACTAGGCCTTTTCATTTGACTTTTATGCTTTGTATAGAGAAATAGACAACTTTGGAGGAGCAGCAAGGCTTGGAGTATCGGTTTGGATAAACTTGGATCGAATCATCGGACCCTGTGAAGGTAAGTGATCTATGGCTATTAGGGGTTCTTTGGCCGACTATGGTAAGGTGGATTTTGGGTTTGATAAGCATGAATTGTAAACTAAGAATGGTGGTGATTAATTGTAGGTTTTTTTGGGAGACTTTGTTAGCAAACGTCACAAAACAGGTGTGTCATAACCCTCGTAGTAGCTTAGATTAATATTCGCTAAAAAGTCGAAATGCTAAAATTCTGGCATTTCGGGAATTTGTGATTTTGCATTTGGTTATAGATGTGATAAATATGATAAGGTAGGTGTTTGGATTGATGGAATAGGTAAGAGCGCAATTTTGTGCATGATGGTAAGTTGGGCCTCAATGGGTTGGAATCGGGCCCAATGGGGTTTCTGGCCATTTGGGTAAAATTGATAGAAAATGGAATTTGGAAAAGTTGCATGTTAACACGGTTAGTACTGTTGTAAAATTTGGGTTAAGTGGGCATAGTGGGCTAAAACGGCATTCGTAGGGCCCATTAGGGGTTTTGGGCCCAAAAGCCCGAATTCGATAAAGTGGGTTAAAAATCATTGTTTAAACACTCGGAGATATTGATAATTGTTAATGAACATGGAAAACCCTAATATTTGGTAAAATTATGAAATTACCCTTATAATATGAAAAATGACTATTTTGCCCCTAGGTAAAAATGACCATTATACCCCCTAGGGTTTAATTATGAATATGATGCATGAGATATTGTTATACACCATATGACATAATATGCACATGATATGTTATGAGATGCACATGATATGCTTTGATATACTCACTATATGCATGGGTTGGGTTTTATATAAATGGAGGAAGTGCGAAAAGGGCTTTGCCCTAGTTTACCAAAAAGGGCTTTGCCCCAGTTATTAAAAGAGGCTAGGCCTCCAGCTATATGATAAAGTAGCTATGCTGCCAGTGGAGAGTTTGGTTGGGTGGGTTGAGTTATTCCCCATATGGAGAGCTTGGTTGGTACGGGTGGAGAGTAGTGGATGGTGGGTTGAGTAGTCTCCCCAAATGGGCTTGCATATATTCATTGGTATTTCATGTGATATTGAAATGGGCTTATGGGCCATACCATTTACAGTAAAGGCTTCGGCCCAGTGATATGATTTATGAAAAGGCTTCGGCCCAATAATCGTTAAACGAAAGGCTTCGGCCTAGTATATGTCTAGACAGAATTAGGACTTAGGCCCAGTATGCTGGTATTAGTTTGGGCTCTGAAAGGGGCTTGTTGCACACTGAGTTCCAAACTCACCCCTTTCCTTAACCTTGCAGGTGAGCCTTGATGTGGAGACTTGGAGCCGGAGGGGATTCAGAGTGGCCGTGGTGATCGCTTTCGAACTTTGCAATAAGTAACCGATTTTTTTATAAGTTTTATCTTAATTATTATTATTATTTGGTTTTGGGTTGTAATAAGGCCATTTTAATTATTTTTCTGGGATTATTTTATTTTATACTCTATATTTTATTGATAATAGTCCAACATGGGTTAGACTTAGGGCGTGTTTTCAAAATAATACTTGTTTTCAAAATAACGCAACGAAACAATTAATTGGTTTACAAAAAATATCTACTTAAATGAATTCCAACTCGATTCTTTTTCCAAAACCTAACCTCGCGCCAAAGTGTGGCAATAGTTGTTGGCATGTCTAGGATTGGATCCAATCAATGAGCTTGGTACTTAAGCAGCCTTCATGGCTCACCTCCTATGTTTCGGATGCCTACCTGGTGCATAGCTTCCATTCACTTTATTAACTTAGCAAAGACTATCTTTTAAAACACTAAGAAGGACGTTGAAAGAGGCATGGGTTTTTCTTAAAAACTTCAATGTGACACGTCGGGTCTGGCCATAACGTCTGGGTCGGGTTTGGGGTGTTACATAAAAATAGGAATAGGTCGAACCCGGATCAATCAAAGCAATAACATTAACATCATGAGGAGACAATGTACCCGTAATTACACGGGGGAGGATGCCTCTTTATGAGCACAAATAGCATAGGTCCTTGCAAGTGCTCTAACATCTGGTCTCATTGCTGAATCTCTAGATGCATCTCTACCTCTACTATTCCCGAACTTCTCTGAGGTCTGCCTTTAACGGGGGCATTTGTTGACCTTACACTTGGTCTTACTTCTCTTTTAACCATCTCAGGACACTCCTGAATGAAATGATCCGATGCAGCACATAGAAAACAACCAGTCTTAGTTGCTCAACATTGACCTGGATGACGTCGACCACATTGAAGACACTCGGGTCTATCAGGCTGAATACTGCTAACACTCACAATTGAAGTGGTCTGAGTTTTTTGACCTATAAATCTTATACCTCTGTTTCGGCTAGAATACACTGCTGAAAAATTAGATCTCCTAGAGAACTCTCTAGGCCTCTTGGATGTAGACTGAAACAACTTGCTCATCTATCTTTTCTTTGTGTCTTGCATCTCAATTTCAGCATTACCCTTTCCTTTCAGTAACTCCTCTACCTTACATGCTCTTTCAACTAAAATAAAAAACTCTTTTATTTCTAAAACATCGACTGACAGTCGAATATCATCATTGAGCCCATCTTCAAATCTCTTGCACATAATAGCTTCGGTATACACACACTCTCGAGCATAATTACTGAGTTTGACAAATTCACGTTCATATTCAGTTATTGTCATCTTACCCTGCTTTAGTTCAAGGAATTCTTTTCTTTTCTAGTCGATGAACCTCTGACTAATGTATTTCTTATGAAACTTCTCTTGAAAGAAATCCTAAGCAACCGTCTCTTTCGGTACTACTGACACAAGTGTCTTCCACTAATGGTAGGTCGAGTCTCGTAAAAGTGATACAACACACTTCATGCACTCTTCAGGTGTGCAGGATAACTCATCAAAGACCCTGATAGTATTCTCTAGCCAAAATTCAGCTTTCTCTGCATCACCATTTTTAGTAGCCCGAAACACTTCGGACCCCTTTTTCTAATTTTATCAACTGGTGGCTTCTCTCTTCTGACTGTATCTGTAATTGGGGAAGCTACTGGGTAGTCTGAGGATCATGAGGGGGTGGAGGTCTAACGGTCGAATTCGTATGAATAAACTCAGAAAACCATTCTATTCATAGCTTAGAAGAAGGCTTCTCGAGCCCCTCCTCCCTGACTAACTGTAATGGGCCTTTTGCTACTATCTGGTGGCACTGTCCCTCTGTGAAAGCGGGCGCGTTACTTTCTACATCATCTACACGAACTCGTTCGGGATCCATATGTGATATCCCGAATTAGGGCCTAAACGGAATAGTGGTTCTAAAACCACAATTCTAAAGTAGAAAAATTTATTCTGATTAATTTTTATAATTTATTGAGTGATTAGATGCATGTGTTACAATATCGATAGAAAATTTCATGAATTGCATGTCTAATTTGCCTATTAGGACTTAATTGCAAAAGTTGATAAATATGAGTTTTAGATGTTAAAAGATTTAATTGAAGAGCATAATTGAAGTAGAGGTCCTTAAATGGTAATTATACCATTAGGTTTTCATGGACAAAAGTGGACGTACATAGGTAGAAATAACCAAAGTTTTTAATGAAGGGTATTTTAGTCATTTGGTAATTAAAAGATTAGAAAAAGGAAAAAGATGGCAAAATATGTCCATCTTCTTCGTTAGGATGAAATTTCAGAGGTTCTCCATAGCTAGGGTTTGTTTCAAGCTTCCAAGCTCCATAGTAAGTGATTCCAAGCCCCGTTTTTAATGTTCTTTACGTTTTTGGAATCCCGATAACTTGATTTAGCTTATTCTAGCAATAATTTAACCTAGGGTTTATATTTGGAAAAATACCCACAGGTGAAATGTGTTTATTTTGATTTTTTATGGTAGAATATGAAGCTTTAAATTGTGTTAAACAACTTTCGCTAAACGATTTTACGTGAAAACGAGTAAAATGACATAATCGGTAAAAATACCTAATGTTTATAACTACATGTTAGAGTGAGAATTTGATGTTACCATACAAGGGAAAAATGATCAGCATGTCATAAAACATATTAATTTTGGAAAAAAAATTAATTTTTGAGCTTTCGGGAAAAAGTGTAAATATGCAAAAGTTTAGGGGTAAAATCGTAATTTTTCCAAAGTTAGAGTTAAGGACTATTTTGATAAATGTGAGTATTAAATAAGCTAAATGTGTTATTTTAGACCAAGAAAGACGTGGAATCGACCTTGATCGGGGAAAGGAAAAGATTGTGGACTAAATTGCAAAATTTTTTTATTTTGTACCGAGGTAAGTCAGGTGTAAACGTAGTAACATAATTTTCATTTTAAGTAATTTAATGTTATTTTTATTATATGATGATTAATATCATGAAATATTATGTTTTGTGGTTATTATTGAGTAATATGCAAATTATGTGTGCTACTTGTTAAATATGAATTGCTACCGAGTATCGGTTTCGATATTCCATGGAAGACGGAAAAAATGTGTGATCGAGGAAAAAGCCCGTTTGAACCTCGGGAATAGATTAGGATACAAGTGACATATCACTAAGATATTTGAGTTCTGAGCTCATTGAGTTGAGTCCGAGTTCGTGAGATGTAACTAGGCATCCGAACTTGTTGAGTTGAGTCTGAGTTCACTTATGGATGCGAACGCCCAAGCCCGTTGAGTTGAGTCCGAGTTCACTTATGGGCGAGTTACATGGTAGCTTGGCTACATAATTTTCGCAGGCTATTGAGATTGTCTAGTTACGGGTATGGCACTTATGTGCATGAAATCCGTGTATTCGAATCATATTCCGATGTGTTCAACGGGTAAATCTTAAGTGGATAAGGTGAGTACCTAAAACGAAGGTGACATGTTGGTAAGTGTGGTGAATGAGAAAATTTGTACAGGTATGTACTTAACCCTCGGCTGGCTTGAGACTTCAATATAACAATAATATGGTAGGATCATGAATGAGAAATATGATATGAATGCTTTGGTGATATTATGCAAATGTGGATTTCGTATTGTTGCATGGTTATGTTACTTGCTATTTACATGTGAACTTACTAAACAATTATGCTTACTCCCTCCTCTCTATTCTTTGTAGTTTTGTCAAGCTGGCTAGGAGATCGGGAACGGTCGGAGGCGCGCTCACACTATCAACAAACTATTTCGGTATAATGACTTGTATATTTTGGGAATATGGCATGTATAGCATTATAATCATTTTGTGTATATAATCTTATGATATGGATCATGGATGGCATGGAAATTTTTGAGAATGATTAGCTTTTGGAGTGGCTAATCAAGATTATATTTGATAACACGTATGCTTTATGTGCTAACTAATCTATGGAAATCCATAAAATGGTGAAATTGGCTATAAAACAGAATCACACAGCAGCAGTAATGTGAGTTTTAAAAATCACTAAAAATAGTAGATATAGAATTAGATGATGAATAAAATATGGAATTTAATATTAATGAATATATTTTCATTTGGAGGAAACAAAATAGGTAAAAGTGTTGTATTTTACGAGATATATATGTTTTGGTGAAACAGGACCAGAGCGATTTCTGGATTCCCTATTCTGACTTTAGAAACTCATCATAAATTGTGTAAAAATAAATAGGACTCACACTTTATATTCATGGATTCTTTATTGAGTCTATTTTTGAGAGAAGCAAACGACATGGTCATTGGATCTCTGTACAAGAAGAAATTCGATTTTTAGTGCACAGGGGTCAGAGTAGCCGAACCCTGAAATAGGGGAGACTTTAACTAATAAACTGTACTAATTGGACCCACCAAAAATTCTAGAAAACAATTAGTAAGTAGATATACGAGTCTAGTTTCAAGAAAAATTTACGGAATTTTATTTTGAGTTTTGTAACTCGAGATATGAATTTTTTAGCGACTATGATGCATATGGACAGTTTACAACGAGAATTGTTTGAGTTTAAATGCTAAAATAAGTTTAGTAATGTCTCATGCTCGACTCCGACGATGGTCTCGGGTAAGGGGCGTTACACCATAGCTATAAAAGAAAAAAATTTTAAAATTGTCAGGAGTCGTCACACTATAAAAATATAAGTATGGCATGTATAGCTAGACTCTTACTCATACTGTGTAACACCCCAAACCCGGCCTAGACGTTATGACCGGATCCGACGTGCCACATCAAAAACGTTAAAAACATTTTTCCATTCTAAGTTCAGAAAATCGTACTTGATGTTCAAAGGATTAATTCATTAAGGGTTAAAGTGAATGGAAGCTGTGCACTAGGTAGGAAACCGGAAAAGGAGGTGAGTCCATCGGACTGCTTAAGTACCAAGCTCTTTCGGATCCAATCTTAGACATGCACACCGCCATTGCCACACTCTAACATCGCGTATATTTTTAGGTTACAATTGAAATTATGTCTATTTTAGAATAAAACGTATTTAATTTTGTAAAACGTTATCATAGCAGAAGCCTTGTTTGTAATCGTGTTACTTCGAAATCAGTTTATGTTTTTGGAAAACGAACCCTAGATCTAGCCCATTTTGATAGTTAATATAATTTAAGGTCATCGTGATAAGTTATAAATTGAAACCCAATTAAAAATAATCATAAGCGGCCTTATTACATAACAAAACCCAAATCATCAAAGTAATGAAAATTGAAGTCCAAATCACCAGAAGAAATCCATATTGCAGAACGAGTGGCCACTCCGAATCCTTTGCAGCTCCAAGCCCACTATGGCTGGGGATTACCTGCATGGATGGAAATAGGGGATGAGTTTGGGGAAACTCAGTGTGTAAAATTAACCCAACCATAGCCCATATCAGCTCAAACCACAGAAACAGAATAAATTGGCCTTAGCCCAGAACAGAATACATAATTAAGCCCATAGGCCCATAACAGATCAGATCAGATATTTCCTGTATATGCAAAACCCAACACATAACCAACCACATACACCCCCTTACCAACCTCTCACCATGTGGGGAGACTACCCGACCCACCCAACCGCTACACGCCACAGAATTATGCAGCATGGCTGCCAGAACAGATAATGTGATAGAGTCACCAGATATAGATAATCGTGGCAGAGCCACCAGAACAGAAATATGTGGCAGAGCCACCAGATCAGATAATTGTGGCATAGCCACCAGGGCGCTTCCTCCAAAATATAACCCATGTCCCCATGCAACAAATATTCTTTCATGGCATACATCATACAGATTTAAATCAACATGCTTTTCAGACAAAATTAACCCTAGGGGCATATTGGTCATTTACACCTAGGGGTATCATGGTAATTTTCCATACATAAGGGTATTGTAGTAATTTAGCTACTTTTAGGGTTTTCATGCATATCCTATCCATTTACGTCCTATCAGAATACTTACCGCGCATACTTACCAAATTGAGCCCGTTGGCCCATGAACCCGATTTTTGGCCCATTAAGCCCAAGTTATCAAAATGCACGAAATCGCACGTACCGCAGTTTATTACCTTCAGAATACCAAACATACAAACCCAACTATCTTACGAGCATTCACACACTCGCAATTTCCCAAAATACCAACTTTTCAGCATTTCGGCTTTTTAGCTTTTGCTGATCTAGTCTATGAGAGGGTGTCAGTTACACACCTATTTTATGATGATTCGCTGACGAGATCCACGCACGAACCGCCTACAATTATAATACTACCACGTTAATCTTACTACCGAAACGAACTACATATAAACTTCTTACCATATTCGGCCAACACCACCTTAAGCCTAGCGTTCCTACCTTTGCCGAAAATAGTGTCTCGATCCAGATCCGTTCACTCCACTTGTCCAAGCCCTTGTCAACAGCCTCTTAATCACACTATTACCAAAATAATACTATTATCAGAACCCTTTAGGGCTACAAGTAAAAAAAAAATGACAACCTCCCTAACCTTTTAGGGATTCCGGCTTTCCTTAAAATATGCAAGATAGACTAAGATGGAAAGACTTACCACCGATTCTTCCAGTCAACATTCCCCCTTAGTTCTTACTTGATTCTGATGCAGTTCTAAGCCCTCAAACGATAATAAAAGTCGAGCCCTCAGTGATCTCAGTATTCGGCTATGTCCCTAGGATAGTGTGGGAGTTTCGGCTTTTTGCAAAAGTGTAGAGAAATATAAAATGTGAGGGTTTTTACTTGTGGTATTGTCGACAGAAACTTGGGGTTTAGAGGTTGAGAGAATCAGCCAAAGATGATGAGAAAAATAAGAGATTTGGCTTGGGAAAAATCGGTACAAAAGGAGTCAAGTTTTTGGGATTTTGGGATTTGAGGCAATCGGCTATAGTCTTAAAAATAATGGAAGGAAGGTGGTGTAGAGTTCGGTGGATGAAGGATTCGGCTATGGGGAAAAGAAGAAGAAAAGAATAAGTGGATGGAGAGAAGAGAAAAGGAAAAGAAGAAGAGAATGGTCAGGAAACGGCACCACTTACCACTAATGCCGAATTTATACTGGCACTAACCCTAGCCGAAATTCCCATGCTAAAGTCCCTTGGCCGGCCACCTCTTGTTCCTTGATCAGCTCCTAGATTTCCTCCCTTATCTGCTCCTAAATCCTATCGCTTATCAACTCCTAAATCCTCTCCTGACAGACTTTCACTTCAGTTCCACTGCTTACCTTTTCTGAACATAAAAATAATAATTCCCTTAATATGTTGTCATTGTGACTTGAACCTCAGCTCTCCCTAGCATCCATACGCCACTTTTATAGCCTTGCCAGTGGCGTCACATGCCACTTTGCCACTTGCTTCCTTATGTCTTATTTTACCCAAATAATATTTAAGACCCCTGTTAACCAGAACCCCCCTTTTCCTCTTATGGATTAAAATCACCTAAAATTACCGGGTTTTAGCTTAAGCTTGGGCCTTGTAGAGCCCACTAACATAATTAAACCTACGCCAAACAGTCAAAACACAAAAATTCCAAAATTCACCAAAATTAACAGAAGTCCCAAAATTGGGGCGTTACAACTCTACCCTCCATAAAGAAATTTCGTCCTCGAAATTTACCTGATCCAAACAAATGAGGGTATTGCTGTTGCATCGCCTCCTCTGGCTCCCAAGTGGCTTCCTCTCTGCCATGATTACGCCAAAACACCTTCACCAATGGGACAGATTTCCTTCTGAGGACCTTAACATCTCGAGCCAGTATCTGTACAGGCTCCTCCTCGAAGGTCAAATCAGTTTGAACGTCGATTTCTGCGATTGGCACGGCATGAGTAGGATCAGAATGATAACGCCTTAACATGGAGACGTGAAAAACATCGTGAATCCTGTCTAGTACTGGAGGCAATTCCAACTGATAAGCCACTGGCCCTACTCGCTTCAAAACCCGATAAGGCCCAATGAATCGCGGACTCAACTTGCCTTTCTTACCAAACCTCAATATCTTCTTCCAAGGAGAAACCTTTAAAAAGACCATATCCCCTACTGAGTACTCAATCTCCTTACGCTTCAAATCTGCATACGATTTTTGCCTATCAGATGCTTCTTTCAAACAGTCCCTAATTATTCTGACCTTAGCCTCAGTATCAACCACCAATTCCGGTCCAAGAACTTGTCGCTCCTCTAGCTCTGTCCAACAACTAGGTGTACGACACCTTCGGCCATACAGTGCTTCATACGGTGCCATTCGAATACTCAACTGATAACTGTCATTGTACGCAAATTCTGCCAACGGTAAGTAGTCCTCCCAACTACCTCGAAAGTCAATCACGCATCCCCTTAACATGTCCTCCAGAATCTGAATGACCCTTTCCGACTGACCATCAGTTTGGGATCCCGGTCATAAATAATCGAAACTGGGACTCCATGAAGTCGCACAATCTCCGCGACATACAGTTTGGCTAACTTTTGAAGCGAAAAGTCGGTACGTACTGGTATGAAATGGGCCGATTTGGTCAACCTATCCACAATCACCCATACCGAGTCTTTCTTCGATGGTGTCAACAGCAACCCACTCACAAAGTCCATGGTTACCCTCTCCCACTTCTAAAGTGGTATCTTTACCGGCTGCAACAATCCAGAAGGTAATTGATGCTCAGCTTTCACTTGTTGGCATGTAAGACATTTTCCTACAAACTCCGTTACTTCCCGCTTAAGTCCAGGCCACCAGTACAATTCTTGCAAGTCGTGATACAACTTATTCCCTCCAGGATGCATGGCACATAGTCCCCCATGAGCTTCCTTCAATATTGTCTGCCTTAGATCAAAGTCCTTCGGAACACAAATTCTTCCTCGGAAACACAGAACTCCATCACCATTTAAACTGAACTCCGAAGTTTCCCATTCCTTAACTTGTTGAAAACGAGCGACCAAAGACTCATATTCCAACTACTTTTCCTTAATCTGGTCCACCCAGGTTGGCCTTACTTGCAATTCAGCCAACAAACTGCCATCATCATACAGACTCAAACGAGCAAACATTGCTCTCAGATCAGATACGGTTCTACGACTCAAAGCATCGGCTACCACATTAGCCTTTCCTGGGTGATAATCGATTGAACAGTCATAATCCTTAAGCAACTTAATCCATCTCCTTTGCCTAAGGTTCAGCTCCTTCTGAGTCAACAAATACTTAAGACTCTTATGGTCTATGTATATAATACACCTTTCTCCGTACAAGTAATGTCTCCAAATCTTAAGTGCAAAGACCACTGCTGCTAATTCCAAATCATGAGTAGGATAGTTCCCCTCGTGAGGCTTAAGCTGCCGTGACGCATATGCAACCACCTTACCCTCCTGCATTAACACACATCCCAAACCTATATGTGATGCATCACTGTACACAGTAAAATCCTTCCCAGACTCCGATTGAATTAACACAGGTGCTTTAGTCAAAACTTTCTTCAACTTTTTAAAAGCTTCCTGCTGGGTCTCAGTCCATATAAACGGTACCCCTTTCCTTATGAGTTTAGTCAGAGGTGCAGCCAACACCGAAAAACCTTCCACAAACCTTCTGTAGTATCCTGCCAATCCTAGGAAACTTCGTATCTCTGATACTGACCTAGGCGGCTTCCACTCCAAAACTGCTTCAATTTTTCGAGGATCCACCTTAATCCCCTCAGCAGAGACCACATGTCCTAAGAAAGTTACCTCCCTCAACCAGAATTCACACTTGCTGAACTTTGCATAAAGTTCATTCTCTCTTAACACTTGTAGCACTATACGGAGATGCTCATCATGCTTTGCTTCCGTTTCAGAATATACCAGAATATCGTCAATAAAGACGACTACGAATTGATCCAGAAATGGTTGAAACACTCGATTCATCAGATCCATAAATGCCGCAGGAGCGTTCGTCAGCCCAAATGGCATAACCAAAAATTCGTAATGATCATACCGAGTCCTGAATGCCGTCTTATGGATATCCATCTCCTTGACCCTTAACTGATGATATCCAGATCTAAGGTCGATCTTAGAAAATACAGAAGCCCCCTTAAGCTGGTTAAACAGATCATTAATCCTTGGAAGTGGATACTTATTCTTAATGGTCAGTTTGTTCAACTGGCGATAGTCAATGCACATCCCCATTGTACCATCCTTCTTCTTCACGAATAACACCGGTGCTCCCCATGGAGACACGCTTGGCCTAATAAAGCCCCTATCCAACAACTCTTGAATTTGTGCCTTTAGCTCCACCAACTCCTTCGATGCCATCCTATACGGTGCGATAGACACTGGCGCCGTTCCAGGCAACAAGTCGATTCCAAACTCCACTTCTCGGTTTGGAGGTAATCCCGGAAGCTCCTCCAGAAAAACATCTTGAAACTCCTTTACGGTCCTGACCTTATCCACTATCAATCCCTTCTCTTCTGACTGGCTTACGAATGCCAAATAGGCCTCACAACCTTTTCGAATCCACTTTTCGGCCCTCAATGCCGACACCACATTAGACAAATAATCCCTTCGCTCACCTATCATCATAACGTCCTCACCCTCCGTGGTCCTTAACACCATTCGTTTTGCAGCACAATCCAAAGTCGCCCTATGCTTAACAAGACAGTCCATTCCCAGAATGAGGTCAAACTCTCTGAACGGCAACTCCATTAGATCTCCAGGAAAGATCCTACCTTGAGTTTCTAGGGGTACATCCCTATACAGTTTGTCTACCCTAACCGAGTGGCCCAAAGGACTTAACACAGAGACCCCACTCACTATCTTTTCAGAATGCACTCCTAATGACCAAGATATGGCACATGCAACATACGAATGAGTAGATCCAATATCCACCAAAGCAGTATACGGCATGCTAGAAACCAAAAACGTACCAGTTATGACGTCAGGTGCGTCGCCCTCCTCTCGACGACGAGCTGCATATACCAAAGCTGGCTGTCGAGCTTCAGCATTTCCGATACCTCTGCCAGGTGCCCCTCGACCTCGACCATTTTCGTTTCCATTCCTACCTTGTCCTCGTCCTCTTGGTGGTTGTGGTCCACCTCTCATGGGTTGAACAACCCTCTGTACAGCAACCTGAGCCTGATCAGCTTTCTGTGGGCAGTCCTTAACTATATGCTCCATAGATCCGCATCGAAAACAAGCACTGGAACGTTTCCTATACTCACCCAAATGTACCTTTCCACAGTCTCCACAAATTGGCGGACTAACCACATTCACCAGAGTTGCTCGAACTGGCTCCTCCACTCTCGCCCTTTTGACATTCTTATTTGCTCCACCCGAAGGTCCAGAATCCCTCCGAAAACGGTTCCGATCTTTCTCACGGTTCTGCCTCTCAGTACGCTTTACCTCCTTAGCTATCTTAGCTTTTTCCACCAGGACCGCGACATCCCGCTCCCTCTGCGGAGCAATCAACACCTTAAGGTCATCTCTGAGTCCATCCTCAAAGCGAACGCTACGCTCATACTCCGTAGCGACTATCCCCACAGCATACTGGCTCAGCCTCAGAAACTCAGCCTCATACTCAGCAACAGTTTTACATCCTTGGACCAGATTCAGGAATTCCTTCCTGCGGGCGTCCACATAACTTGCCCCGACGTACTTTCCTTTAAAGGCTGTCTTAAATAGCTCCCAAGTAACCCTATCAGCTGGGGTTCCATCCCTCACTGTGAGCCACCACTGATAAGCCTCATCTCGCAGCAGCGATGCAACCCCCTTCAACTTCTGCTCCACCGAGCAGTCCAAGTCATCCATAATTCGTTCTGTGGCCTCCAACCAATATTCTGCCACATTCAGGGCTACACCAGATACGCCCCTAAAGATCTCTGCTCCATTAGCTCGGAGCCGTTCAGAAATCGATCCTCAAATTCTGTTGCCCGAACTTGCCCCGGCAACCCTTTCTAGAACTCGAAGCATAGCCTGCGACAGGGCGTCACCCCCGACACCACAATCATGAGACTCCACTTCTGTTGACGATGGTACCGGTGCATCTACCACCGGCATATGTCCCGAAGATGAAGATACCGCTCGAGCCCTTCCTCGGCCACGTCCACGGCCTTTTCCACGAGTGGATCTTGTACTCATATTGTATTATCTGATTATGAATTTTATGCATTAATATTATTCCGATGTTTATTACAGATGTTTTATGAATCAGACAGTATTTCAGAGATTGTTCTCGCAGAATCGAAGTCTAACTACAGTTTCAGTCTCTTATCAATTTTCCTAAGGTTTTAGTATCATCCTATCTAGATCATCCTAGCAGAGTTTCAGTACAGATAAATAATTCAAAAAAATATTCAGAGAAATTCAGAATGATACTTACAGGCTTAGGCCGGAGATTCGGAATGCCACCTTCAGAAGTCCTGATTTTAAAAACCAATTTTTTTTTACAATCCTAGTTTTTGTAAACCCATTCCACAGCCGAGTTGTTGCAACCTGGCTCTGATACCACTAAATGTAACACCCCAAACCCGGCCTAGACGTTATGACCGGATCCGACGTGCCACATCAAAAACGTTAAAAACATTTTTCGATTCTAAGTTCAGAAAATTGTACTTGATGTTCAAAGGATTAATTCATTAAGGGCTAAAGTGAATGGAAGCTGTGCACCAGGTAGGAAACCGGAAAAGGAGGTGAGTCCATCGGACTACTTAAGTACCAAGCTCTTTCGGATCCAATCTTAGACATGCACACCGCCATTGCCACACTCTAACATCGCGTAAATTTTTAGGTTACCATTGAAATTATGTCTATTTTAGAATAAAACGTATTTAAGTTTGTAAAACGTTATCATAGCAGAAGCCTTGTTTGTAATCGTGTTACTTCGAAATCAGTTTATGTTTTTGGAAAACGAACCCTAGATCTAGCCCATTTTAATAGTTAATATAATTTAAGGTCATCATGATAAGTTATAAATCGAAACATAATTAAAAATAATCATAAGCGGCCTTATTACATAACAAAACCCAAATCATCAAAGTAAAGAAAATTGAAGTCCAAATCACCAGAAGAAATCCATATTGCAGAACGAGTGGCCACTCCGAATCCCTTGCAGCTCCAAGCCCACTATGGCTGGGGATTACCTGCATGGATGAAAATAGGGGATGAGTTTGGGGAAACTCAGTGTGTAAAATTAACCCAACCATAGCCCATATCAGCTCAAACCACAGAAACAGAATAAATTGGCCTTAGCCCAGAATAGAATATAGAATTAAGCCGATAGGTCCATAACAGATCAGATTAGATATTTCATGTATATGCAAAACCCAACACATAACCAACCACATACACCCCCTTACCAACCTTTCACGATGTGGGGAGACTACTCGACCCACCCAACCGCTACACGCCACAGAATTATGCAGCATTGCTGCCAGAACAGATAATGTGACAGAGTCACCAGATACAGATAATCGTGGTAGAGCCACCAGAACAGAAATATGTGGCAGAGCCACCAGATTAGATAATTGTGGCATAGCCACCAGAACGCTTCCTCCAAAATATAACCCATGTCCCCATGCAACAAATATTCTTTCATGGCATACATCATACAAATTTAAATCAACATGCTTTTCAGACAAAATTAACCCTAGGGGCATATTAGTCATTTACACCTAGGGGTATCATGGTCATTTTCCATACATAAGGGTATTGTAGTAATTTAGCTACTTTTAGGGTTTTCATGCATATCCTATCCATTTACGTACTATCAGAATACTTACCGCGCATACTTACCAAATTGAGCCCATTGGCCCATGAACCCGATTTTTGGCCCATTAAGCCCAAGTTATCAAAATGCACGAAATTGCACGTACCGCAGTTTATTACCTTCAGAGTACCAAACATACAAACCCAACTATCTTACGAGCATTCGCACACTCGCAATTTCCCAAAATACCAACTTTTCAGCATTTCGGCTTTTCGGCTTTTGCTGATCTAGTCTATGAGAGGGTGTCAGTTACACACCTGTTTTATGACGATTCACTAACGAGATCCACGCACGAACTGCCTACAATTATAATACTACCACGTTAATCTTACTACTGAAATGAACTACATATAAACTTCTTACCATATTCGGCCAACAATACCTTAGGCCTTAGCGTTCGTACCTTTGCCGAAAATAGTGTCTCGATCCAGATCCATTCGATCCACTTGTCCAAGCCCTTGATCAACAGCCTCTTAATCACACTATTACCAAAATAATACTATTATCACAACTCTTTAGGGCTACAAGTCCAAAAAAAATGACAACCTCCCTAACCTTTTAGGGATTCTGGCTTTTCTTAAAATATGCAAGATAGACTCCGTTGGAAAGAGTTACCACCGGTTCTTCCAGTCAGCGTTCCCCCTTAGTTCCTACTTGATTCTGATGCAGTTCTAAGCCCTCAAACGATAAAAAAATTCGAGCCCTCAGTGATCTCAGTATTCGACTATGTCCCTAGGATAGTGTGGGAGTTTTGGCTTTTTACAAAAGTGTAGAGAAAGATAAAATATGAGGGTTTTTACTTGTGGTATTGTCGACAGAAACCTGGGGTTTAGAGGTTGAGATAATCGGCCAAAGATGATGAGAAAAATAAGAGATTTGGCTAGGGAAAATCGGTACAAAAGGAGTCAAGTTTTGGGGATTTCGGGATTTGAGGCAATCGGCTATAGTCTTAAAAATAATCGAAGGAAGGTGGTATAGAGTAGGGTGGCTGAAAGATTCGGCTATGGGGAAAAGAAGAAGAAAAGAATAAGTGGATGGAGAGAAGAGAAAAAGAAAAGAAGAAGAGAATGGTCAGGAAACGGCACCACTTACCACTAATGTCGAATTTATACTGGCACTAACCCTAGCCAAAATTCCCATGCTAAAGTCCCTTGGCCGGCCACTTCTTGTTCCTTGATCAGCTCCTAGATTTCCTCCCTTATCTGCTCCTAAATCCTATCCCTTATCAACTCCTAAATCCTATCCCTTATCAACTCCTAAATCCTCTCCTGACAGACTTTCACTTCAGTTCTACTGCTTACCTTTTCAGAACATAAAAATAATAATTCCCTTAATATGTTGTCATTGTGACTTGAACCTCAGCTCTCCCTAGCATCCACACGCCACTTTTATAGCCTTGCCAGTGGCTTCACATGCCACTTTGCCACTTGCTTCCTTATGTCTTATTTTACCCAAATAATATTTAAGACCCCTATTAACCAGAACCCCCTTTTCCTCTTATGGATTAAAATCACCTAAAATTACTGGGTTTTAGCTTAAACTTGGGCCTTCTAGAGCCCACTAACATAATTAAACCTACGCCAAATAGTCAAAACACAAAAATTCCAAAATTCACCAAAATTAACAGAAGTCCCGAAAATTGGGGCGTTACATACTGAATATTCTGACAATCAACTAAACTCTTGCTCTAATATGAATAAAAGTAACACCCCTTACCCAAGACCATCACCGGAGTCGAGCTTGAGGCGTTACCAGACTTGTCTTACTTGTTCGGGACATAATTTTTTTTTAAATTAATCATAATAAACTTTTCTATCTCAGATCCGAGGTTTGGGAACCACTATTCCGTTTAGGCCCTATTTTGGGATGTTACAGCTTGAACTCTGAAGCTAAATGTGATTTTGCACGATCTCTACTCGAATGCCCCACATTAACCCTTGAACAATTAAAATCGTCTAGGAGTTTTTTTGACATAGACTGAAAGGATTTACTTGCAGATCTCTTTCTCACATCTCTAGCTTCGAAATCAGCTTTTCTTTTCTTTTTCCCGAGCTCTTCAACTTTGCACGCTCGTTCAACAAGCACTACGAACTCTTTTATTTCTAGAATCCTGACTAACAATTTGATGTCTTCATTCAAGCCATCCTCAAATCTTTTGCACATAATTGCTTCAATTGAGACACATTCCCATGCATATTGGCTCAATCTTACAAATCCTCGCTCGTATTCTGTAACAGACATACGGCCTTGTTTCAGCTCAAGAAACTCTGTGCGTTGCTAATCAATGAATCTCTGACTAATATATTTCTTTCAGAATTTAGCTTGAAAGAAATCCAAAGTAACTCGTTTCCTCTGAAACATAGATATCAGTGTCTTCCACCAATGATACTCCATATCTCTCAAAAGTGAAACGACACATTTTATGCTTTCATTGAAAGTTAATGACAATTCATCAAATACTCTTATCATATTCTCTAGACAGTACTCAGCTCTCTTAGCATAATCGTTTGTAGTAGCACGGAACTCTTCAGCCCTATATTTTCTGATCTTATCAACCGGTGGCTTTCTTAACTGAATCAGATTTGCTTAGGGCACGACAAAAATTTGCAGAGGATTAGGCGGGGTTAGGGGTTGTTGAACAGCCGGATTAGTTTGAATATATTGGGTAAACCAACCATTCATCATCTGATAGAAGGCTTGTCAAGCCTCTCTATCATGGCTATTCATAGCCGGTTTAGAATCGGATGGCGCTGTGCCTTGAGCGGGAGCAGGCGCATTACTTCTGAAGCCATTCAATTCATTTCAATAGCATATAAGCATAAATAAATTGATTCAAACAAATTTATTTGTATATTGACTTACCTCATACGGAAATGAATGGAAACGAGCAACTATTCAACAACTTTCGTTTTCCCCTATCTAATTCCGTTTTCTTTGGTTCTTGATCTATATAAATTCAAATTTAATCCTTTTATTCAATAAATCATTCAAATCAATCCATGAACACATATTTAGGACATTTTATAAATTAGCCCTCACATTTTCACATTTTGACATTTTAGTCTTTAATTCATAAAATTACAAAATACACCAAATTTCTTTAAACATATGCTTAGTAGAATTCTCATAGTGTTCATACAAGTCCACATATTTCATTTATTTCTTATTTTAGTCCCTCAATTTACAATTTTCACAATTTAGCCCATTTTACTCAAATTCATCAAAAATTCAAAGATAAAATATGTTAACCCAATACATATATTTAATTTACTAACATTAAACTTCATAAAACTCATAGTTTCATCAATAGCTCAACTCAAAATCATTAACAATTTTAGAAATTCAAACGTGGGCTTGATAGTCTTTTAAACAACAATCACAAAAACGTAGAAATTATAAAAAAACGAAACAAAACTCATACCTTAATCAAACAAAACAATGGTCGAACCCTAGAAATCTTTTTCCCTTTTCTTTTTCTTCTATTTTTGGCAATGGTTGAAAAAAATAAGCTAAAATTTAGCTTTGGTTTTAATTAATATAACATTAATATGCATTTTATCAATTTAACCTTATTATTAATCATAAAATAAACACCTATTGGATGCTCATTAATGTCCATTAATCTTATCAATGGTCTATTTGCAACATAAGCACCTCTAATTTAAAAAGACATAGCAAATAGGCACTTTAACAAATAGAAGGCCACTATTACATTTTACGCGATTAGGACTTTTTTGTAAATTAAGCACACTATTGATAAAATACGAAATTTTCAAAGACATCAATTCACACATAATAGGCACAAAAAATAATATTAAAATATTTTTTTGACTTGAATTTGTGAACCCAAAACCACTATTCCAACTAGGGTCTAAACCAAACAGTTATACCTCACCTCCTATAGGGATTTTCGTCCCCGAAAATCTTACCGTTGAACATATTTAGATATTGATGTTTCATAGCAACTCCGGGCTCCCACGTAGCCTCTTCAATATCATGTCAATGCCATATCACTTTTACTAAAGAAATTTTCTTATTCCCTAGTTTTTTAATCTCACGAGCTAAGATACAGATCAGTTCTTCTTCGTAAGTTATATCAGGCAGAATCTCAATCTCAGATGGAGAAATCACATGAAAGGGATCTGATCTGCATCGTCGAAGCATCAACCAATGAAATACATTATGAATCTTTTTCAATTTTGATGGTAACAATAATCGATAAGCAACCGGCCCAATATGGTCGATAATCTTATACGGCCCGATAAACCTCAGACTCAATTTGCCTTTTCTACCAAATCAGAGAATTTTCTTCCACGGTGAGACTTTTAAAAACACTCTATCACCTATCTCAAATTCAAAATCTTTTCGATTCATATCTGCGTAAGATTTCTGATGATCGGAAGCTGTTTTCAAACTTTCTCGGATCACTTTTACTTTCTGTTCAATCACTTTTATCAAATCAATCCCGTGAATCTTATTCTCACTGAGCTTAGTTTGATACAAAGGTCTATGACATTTGCGACCATATTAGGCTTCGTAGGTGCCATTTTAATCCTCGATTGAAAACTATTATTATAAGCAAATTCAATCAAAGGCAAATACTGTTCCCACGTACCTTCAAACTCAAAGTGCAACATCTCAACATATCCTCAAGAATCTGGATAATCCACTCGGATTGACCATCCGTCTGTGGGTGAAAAGCAGTATTGAAATGCAATTTCGTACCTAAAGCCTCTTGCAGTTTCTTCCAAAATCGTGAAGTGAATCTCAGATCTCTATCTGACAGAATAGATAATGGCATACCGTGCAATCTCACAATTTCAGAAATGTATAACTCAGCTAATTTATCAAGCAAGTAATTAGTTTGTACCGGAATAAAATGAGTTGATTTCGTCAATCGATCAACCACAACCTAAATAGCATCTTTCTTTCGTGGAGATAGGGGCAACCCCGAAACAAAATCCATCATCACTCTATCCCATTTCCATTCCGAAATCATAATTGGCTGCAACAAACTAGAGGGCACTTGATGTTCAGCTTTGACTTGTTGATAGATCAAGCATTTATAAACAAAGTCGGAGATATCTCTTTTCATTCTAGACCACCAATAATGTTGTTTCAAATCATTATACATTTTTGTACTACCCAGATGCACAGATAAACGACTACTATGAGCTTCGTTCAAAATTCATCTGAATTAACTCTGAATTTCTTGGAACACAAATCTGACCTTAAAATCTCAAACAATCATCATTATCAATTCAAAATTCTGAATCAGAATTCACATCACACTACGCTCGTTTTGCTAAAATCTCATTATCAATTTTCTAAGCATCAACAATCTGCTGTAAGAACGAAGGTCTCGCTTTCAATTCAGCTAAAATCAAACCACCATCAGAAAGAGTTAAATGAGCATTCATGGTACGTAAAGCAAACAATGATTTTTGACTCAAAGCATCAACAACAACATTTGCTTTTCCTGGATGATAGTCACTTACAAGCTCATAGTCTTTTAGCAACTCTAACCATCTTCTCTTTCACAAGTTCAAATCTTTTTGAATCATCAGATATTTCAAACTTTAGCATGACATTTCTCACTGAACAGATAGTGGTGCCAAATTTTCAAAGCAAACACAATCGCATCTAATTCTAGATCGTACGTCGAATAGTTCTTTTGGTGCGGCTTTAACTACCTCGAGGCATAAGCTATGATTTTACCATCTTGCATCAAAACACAGCCCAACCATTTAAAGATGCATCACTATAAATTACAAATTCTTTACCCGATTCTGGCTGAATTAGCACTGGAGCTTCGGTCAATAGAGCTTTCATCTGATCAAAACTTTTCAGACACTTTTCTTACCACTAAAACTTAACATCTTTCTAAAGCAATCTCGTCATCGGTGCTGCAATCATAAAGAAACCTTTTACAAATCGTCTGTAATAGCCAGGAAGTTCCAAAAAGCTTCAGACTTCTGAAACATTTCTCGGAGGTTTCCAATCTAATATGGCCTAAATCTTGCTCGAATCAACTCAAATACCCGATGCTGAAACTATATGGCCCAGAAAACGAACTTCTCATAACCAGAATTCACATTTGCTAAACATCGCATACAGTTGCTTATCTCGTAAAGTCTATTGCACTATTCTCAAATACTTGGCATGCTCGGATTCATCACGCGAATAAATCAAAATGTAATCAATGAATACAATGACAAATCAATCTAAATATGGTCTGAAAATTCTGTTCATCAATTCCATAAAGATAGTAGGTGCATTCATTAATCCGAAAGCCATAACTTCAAATTCATAGTGTCCATATCTCGTTCTAAATACATATTTCAGAATGTCTGAATCTTTTACTCACAACTGGTAATAACCCGATCTCAAATCTATCTTTGAAAACACAGTAGCTCCTTTTAATTGATCAAACTAGTCATCATTGTGCCATCTTTCTTTTTCACAAATAGAATAGGAGCACCCTAAGGTAAAAAACTAGGTCTTGGGAATCCTCTATCGATTAACTCTTACAACTGAGACTTTAATTCTTTTAGGTCATTCGGAGCCATTCTATATAGAGCTATCAAAATTGGAGTAGTATCGGGCGTTAATTCAATGCAAAATTCAACTTCTCGAATCGGAGGTAATCCTAGAAGTTTTTCAGGAAACACATCAGGGAATTCACAGACAATAGGCACTGATTCCACTTTCTTTTCTGTTACTTTCGAATCAATCACGTAAGCAAAGTAAGCTTCACAACCCTTTCTCACAATACTTAGAGCTTTCATTGACAAAATCACAGCCGGTAACCCATTCAAATCACTGGATTCAATTTGGACTATTTCATCATTCTTGCATCTCGAATCAATAGTTTTCGTTTGCAATTCACAATAGCATCATGCAAAGTTAACCAATCCATACCCAAAATTATATCGAATTCATCAAAGGGAAATAACATTAGATCAGCTGGAAAACAGATATCTCGAAACATGAACGGACAATTCTAGCAGACTTTATCAACCAAAACACATCTGCCTAGGCAATTCGATACTCTAATCACAAATTCAGAAGACTCTATAGGAAAAGTCTTACTGTATACTAAATTTATGCATACATACGAATGCCTTGATCCAGGATCTATCAAAGTAATCACAAAAGTATCATAAAGTGTGAAAGTACCAATTATAAAATTTGGAGATGAAGCTTCCTCGCAAGCTCAAATGGCATAGGCGCTTGTAGGTGCAGGAGCCTCTAATCGAATTGCAGTGTCTTTAGTCCATCTTTGACTACCACTCACATTAACCTATTTCTTGGAGGTCTACCCCTAACTGAAGTGTTACTCGATCTTAGATTTTGCACAATTTCTTTCTCAACAAATTCGGGACAATCATGGAAAAAATGATGTAAAGATCTACATTTGAAACAAGCCCGATCATATAGTCTACAATTGTCGATATGTCTTTTACCACAGTGTTTACACTCGGGTGGATCATATCTGGCATTTCCAACACTAGCAACAGAAGTAGCTGGAGCTCTGAAGCTCGAATATGATTTTGCACGATCTCTACTCGAATGCCCCATATTAACCTTCAAACGGTTAAAATCGTCTAGGAATTTCTTTGACATAGACTGAAATGGTTTACTTGCAAATCTCTTTCTCACATCTTTAGCTTCAAAATCAGCTTTTCTTTTCTCTTTCATGAGCTCTTCAGCTTTGCACGCTCGTTCAACAAGTATTACAAACTCTTTTATTTCTTGAATCCTGACTAACAATTTGATGTCTTCATTCAAGCCATCCTCGAATATTTTGCACATAATTGCTTCAGTTAAGACACATTCCCGTGCGCATTGGCTCAATCTTACAAATTCTCACTTGTATTCTGTAACAGACATTTGGCCTTCTTTAAGCTCAAGAAACTCTTTCCATTTCTAATCTTTCCGTGCGCATTGGGTCATTGGCTAAATCTTTCCACTGTCCCTTGAGCGGGAGTAGGCGCATTTCTCTCGACATCATCAGCTACAGCTCATTCGGGATCCATTTGCTTTATAAAAACACATTTCCATTGTCAGGATTCATCACACTATTGTAATTCATAAATATGGCATGTATAGCTAGACTCACATATGCTACGTTAGTCCTAGAATCGACTAAATCGTATCTCTAATACCAACCAAATATAACAACTCTAACCTGTATACGTTACCAGACAAGTGTTAAAGGCATTACAGAACATATTGGAACAATTTGCATTTATTTCATAATCAACATAGCATCAAAATCGCACATCATTATAGAGTCCCTTACGTAGGCCTACGAGACGTTAAACATGCTTTAGAAAGGGGTCGGAACTAAACCAATCACATACAAAATTTCAAAACTTAAACATTTTTCAAAGTTACAAAGGTCACATGCCCGTGTGAACAGGCCATGTGCCTCACACAGCATTAGACACGCCCATGTGACTAGGCCGTGTCAAAATAGGGCATACATATTGACTTATCCACAGGGCCATATGACACGTCCGTGTGCCAGGCCGTGTGAAAACTAAGAAGGCTACTGACTTGGATCACACAGCCAGTCACATGCTCGTGTGTCTAGCCCGAGCTCGAAACTAACTTGGCCACACGGCCTAGCACATGCCCATGTGTGCGACCGAGTGGTCTGCCTAGGCTCATTCTGAAAAGGCCATTGAGAAACACGGTTGAGACACACGCCTATGTCCCTGCCCATGTAGGCAAAAATAGGCCATTTATAGGGCCATAATGCCACCCTATAAGGGTCCTCCCTACAATCAACAAATAGGCACCAATTGCATATCAAATTTCAACCATTTCACAATCAAAACATTCAACATTCATGTCATATCATTATCAACCAATCTCATGTTCATAACACATACCAATTCATGTCATTCCATAAGCTAAAAACATACTAAAACTTACCAAATTGACCATTTCTTTTGGCCAACCAAAAACACATCATAATGGCACATTTGCATCACATATCATATATCAAAATCAAACCATAAGCTCAAACACAAACTAGCCATATTACATGGCATGATTATACACTTCACAAAAACATATTCAAATACCTCTAGCCTATACATGCCATATTTTAATATTCACAATGTGAAAATATACCAAAATAAGGTTCAATAGTGTGGTGACGATCCTCGACGATCCCTGAGCTCCTAGTAGCTTTGATATCTATAAAATAGTTGAAAAACACATAGAGTAAGCTTTCAAAAGCTTAGTAAGCCATATACAAATAAACTTATCATTCAAAACATGTAAGCATCATCAAATTACATATACTTCATGACCAAATACTATCTCAAATCACATAGTTCTTATACATTTCACATATTCCCAATTCATTTACACATATAACATATTTTCTCATACTTATATCACATATCATCACTTGTACATATACTTACCTTTTATTCTCAAACATAGTATACATTTCAAACTTACCTGAGTTATAATTATTCATTTCTCAGAATGCTCGTTGAACCGTTCAGAATCATAAGGATACGCGGATAGCTTAGAAAGCTCGTACAATGCCAATGACCCAGACGTGGTCTTACATGTAATCAAATACTGATGCCACTGTCCCAAACTAGGTTTTACACGAAATCAAATACGATGTCGATGTCCCAGACATGGTCTTACATGTAAATCATAAGTCGATGCCAACGCCCCAGATGTGGTCTTACACGAGAACACATATCAGATCTTATGTCACAACATATGTATCCTAACTATTCCTAGGGTTCGTACAGGGCTTTTCGGACGTCGAAACACCGTTGATGCTTTCACAATTTAATATATTCATCTTCCAAAGCCATTCAATTCATTTCAATAGCATATAAGCATAAATAAATTGATTCAAACACATTTATTTGTATATTGACTTACCTCATATGGAAATGAACAAAAACGAGCGACTATTCAACGACTTTCGTTTCCCCTCGATCTAATTCCCTTTTTTTTTTGGTTCTTGATCTATATAAATTCAAATTTAATCCTTTTATTCAAAAAATAATTCAAATCAATCCAAAAACACATATTTAGGACATTTTATAAATTAGCCCTCACATTTTCACATTTTGATATTTTAGTCCTTAATTCATAAAATTACAAAATACACCAAATTTCTTTAAACATATGCTTAGCTAAATTCTCATAGTGTTCATACGAGTCCACACATTTCATTTATTTCTCATTTTAGTCCCTCAATTTACAATTTTCACAATTTAGCCCATTTTACTCAAATTCATCAAAAATTCAAAGACAAAATATGTTAACCCAATACATATCTTTAATTTACTAACATCAAACTTCATAAAACTCATATTTTCATCAATAGCTCAACTCAAAATCATTAACAAATTCAAAAATTCAAACATGAGCTTGATAGTACTCATACCTGTTTCCTTTTCTTTTTCTTCAAAAATTCAAAAATCACAAAAATGTAGAAATTATAAAAAACTGAACAAAACTCATACCTTAATCAAACAAAACAATGGCCAAACCCTAGAAATCTTTTTCCTTTTCTTTTTCTTCTATTTTCGGCAATGGATGTAAGAGATAAGCTAAAATTTAGCTTTGGTTTTAATTAATATAACATTAATATGCTTTTTACCAATTTAACCTTATTATTAATCATAAAATAAACACCTATTGGATGGTCATTAAAGTCCATTAACCTTATCAATGGTCTATTTGCAACATAAGGACCTCTCATCTAAAAAGACATAGCAAATAGGAACTTTAACAAATAGAAGGCCACTTTTACATTTTACGCGATTAGGTCCTTTTTGTAAAGTAAGCACACAATTGATAAAATTTTCATACGAATTTTTTACAGACATCAATTCACACATAATAGGCACAAAAAATAATATTGAAATATTTTTTGACTTGGATTTGTGGTCCCGAAACCACTATTCCAACTAGGGTCTAACCGAATTGTTACAACTCTCCCTCTTAGGGATTTTCGTCCTCGAAAATTCCACCGTTGAACAGATTCAGATATTGTTGTTTCATAGAATCTTCGGGCTACCACGTAGCCTCTTCAATACTGTGTCAATGCCACATCACTTTTACTAACGAAATTTTCTTGTTTCGTAGTTGTTTACTCTCACAAGCTAAGATATGGATCGGTTCTTCTTCGTAAGTCATATCCGACTGAATCTCAATCTCAGATAGAGAAATCACATGAGAGGGATATGATCTGCATCATCGAAGCATCAATACATGAAATACACTATGAATCTTTTCCAATTCTGATGGTAACAATAATGGATAAGCAACCAGACCAAAACATTCGATAATCTCATACGGCCCGATGAACCTCGGACTCAATTTGCCTTTTCTCAATTTCAATATCTTTTTGTTTCAAATCTGCGTAAGATTTTTGACAATCCGAAGCTGTTTTCAAACTTTCTCGGATCACTCTTACTTTCTGTTCAGTCTCTTTTATCAAATCAATCCTGTGAAACTTATTCTCACTGAGCTCAGTTCAATACAAAGGGGTACGGCATTTGCAACCATATAAGGCTTCGTACGGTGCCATTTAAATGCTCGATTGAAAACTATTATTATAAGAAAATTCAATAAATGGCAAATACTATTCCCACGTACCTCCAAACTCAAGAGTGCAACATCTCAACATATCCTCAAGAATCTGGATATTCTGCTCGGATTGACCATCCATTTGTTGGTGAAAAGTAGTATTGAAATGCAATTTCATACCTAAAGCCTCTTGCAGTTTCTTCCAAAATCGTGAAGTTAATCTCGGATCTCTATCGGACACAATAGATAATGGCACACCGTGCAATCTCACAATTTCAGAAATGTATAACTCAGCTAATTTATCAAGCAAGTAATCAGTTTGTACAGGAATAAAATGAGCTGATTTCGTCAATCGATCAACCACAACCCAAATAGCATCTTTCTTTCGCGGAGGTAAGGGCAAATCCGAAACAAAGTCCATCATCAAGGGCAAGCCCGAAACAAAGTCCATCATCATTCTATCCCATTTACATGCTAGAATCATAATTGGCTACAACAAATCTGAGGGCACTAGATGTTCAGCTTTGACTAGTTAACAGATCAAACATTTAGAAACAAAGCTAGAGATATCTCTTTTCATTCTAGACCGCCAATAATGTTGTTTCAAATCATTATACATTTTCGTACTACCCAGATGCACAGATAAACGACTGCTATGAGCTTCGTTCAAAATCATCTAAATTAACTCTGAATTTCTCGGAACACAAATCGGACCTCGAAATCTCAAACAATCATCATTGTCAATTCGACATTCTGAATCAAAATTCACTTCACACTGAGCTCATTTTGCTAAAATCTCATTATCAATTTTCTAAGCATCAATAATCTGCTGTAAGAACGAAGGTCTCGCTTTCAATTCAACTAAAATCAAACCATCATCAGACACAGCTAAATGAGCATTCATGGCACGTAATGCTAACAATGATTTTCAACTTAAGGCATCAACAACAACATTTGCTTTCCCCAGATGATAGTCAATCACAAGCTCATAGTCTTTTAGCAACTCTAACCATCTTCTCTCTCACAAGTTCAAATCTTTTTGAGTCATTAGATATTTCAAACTTTTGTGATCAGAATAAACATGACATTTCTCACTGAATAGATAGTGGCGCCAAATTTTCAAAGCAAACACAATCGCAGCTAATTCCAGATCATGCATTGGATAGTTCTTTTGGCACAGCTTTAACTGTCTCGAGGCATAAGCTATGATTTTGCCTTCCTGCATCAAAACATAGCCCAACCATTTAAAGATGCATCACTATAAATTACAAATTCTTTACCCGATTCTGGCTGAACTAGCACTGGAGCTTCTATCAATAGGGCTTTCAACTGATCAAAACTTTTTTGACAATTTTTTGACCACTAAAACTTAACATCTTTTTGAAGCAATCTCGCCATCGGTGCTGCAATCATAGAGAAACCTTTTTCAAATCGTTTGTAATAGCTAGCAAGTTCCAAAAAGCTTCGGACTTCGAAAACATTTCTCAGAGGTTTCCAATCTAATATGGTCTAAATCTTGCTCAGATCAACTCAAATACCCGATGCTGACACTATATGGCCCAGAAAAAGAACTTCTCGTAACCAGAATTCACATTTGTTAAACATCGCGTATAGTTTCTTATCTCGCAAAGTCTATTGCACTATTCTAGATGCTCAGCATGCTCAGATTCATCACACGAATAAATCAAAATGTAATCAATGAATACAGTGACAAATCAATCTAAATATGGTCTGAATATTCTGTTCATCAAATCCATAAAGATAGCAGGTGCATTCTTAATTCGAAAGCCATAACTAAGAATTCATAGTGTCCATATCTCATTCTGAATACATATTTCGGAATAACTGAATCTTTTACTCGCAACTGGTAATAACCCGATCTCAAATCTATCTTTGAAAACACAGTAGCTCATTTTAACTGATCAAACAAGTCATCAATTCTAGGCAGAGGATATTTATTCTTGGTAATCACTTTGTTCAACTGACAATAATCAATACACATTCTCAATGTGTCCTTTTTCTTTTTCACAAACAGAATAGGAGCACCCCTAAGGTAAAAAACTCGGTCTTGCGAATCCTCTATCGATTAACTCTTACAACTGAGACTTTAATTCTTTTAAGTCGATCGAAGCCATTCTATAAGGAGCTATCAAAATCGGAGTAGCTTCGGGCATTAATTCAATGCCAAATTCAACTTCTCGAATAGGACGTAATCTCGAAAGTTTTTCAGGAAACACATTAGGGAATTCACAGACAACAGGCACCGATTCCATTTTCTTTTCTATTACTTTTGAATCAATCACGTAAGCAAAGTAAGCTTCACAACCCTTTCTTAGAATACTCAGAGCTTTCATTGTCGAAATCATAGTTGGTAACCCATTCAAATCACTAGATTCAATTTGGACTATTTCATCATTCTTGCATCTCAAATTAATAGTTTTCCATTTGCAATTCAAAATAGCATCATGCAAAGTTAACCAATCCATACCCAAAATTATATCGAATTCATCAAAGGGTAATAGCATTAGATCAGCTGAAAAATAAATATCTCGAAACATTAACGGACAATACTTGCAGACTTTATCAACCAAAACACATCTGCCTGGGCAATTCGATACTCTAATCACAAATTCAGTAGACTCTACAGGCAAAGTCTTAATGGATATTAAATTTATGCATACATATGAATGTGTTGATCCAGGATCTATCAAAGCAATCACAGAAGTATCATAAAGTGTAAAAGTACCAGTTATAACGTTTGGAGACGAAGCTTCCTCCCGAGTTCGAATGGCATAGGCACTGGTAGGTGTACGAGCCTTGGATCGAACAACGGTGTGTTTAGTCTCTCTTTGACTACCACTCATATTACCCGTATTTCTTAGAGGTCTATCTCTAACTGAACTATTACTCGATCTTGAATTTTGCATAATTTCTTGCTTAACAGATTCGGGACAATCACAGATAAAATGATTTAAAGATCTACATTTAAAACAAGCTCGATCATGCAGTCTACAATTGCCGAGATGTCTTTCAACACAGTGTTTACACTCGGGTCGATCAGCTCTGGCATTTCCAACACTAACAATAGAAGTAGCTGGAGCTCTAAAGCTCGAGTATGATTTTGCACGATCTCTACTCGAATGCCCCACATTAACCTTCAAACGGTTAACATTGTCTAGAAATTTCTTTGACATAGACTGAAATGATTTACTTGCAAATCTCTTTCTCACATCTCTAGCTTTAAAATTAGCTTTTCTGTTCTCTTTCCCGAGCTCTTCAGCTTTGCACGCTTGTTCAACAAGCACTACAAACTCTTTTATTTCTAGAATCCCAACTAACAATTTGATGTCTTTATTCAAGCCATCCTCGAATCTTTTCGAAGTAATTGCTTTAGTTGAGACACATTCCCGTTCGTATTGGCTCAATCTTACAAATTCTCGCTCGTATTCTGTAACAGATATTTGACCTTGTTTCAATTTAAGAAACTCTTTGCGTTTCTGATCAATGAATCTCTGACTGATATATTTCTTCTGAAATTCAGCTTGAAAGAAATCCAAAGTAACTCGATCCCTCAGAACCACAGATATTAGTGTCTTCCACCAATGATATGTCGTATCTCTCAAAAGTGAAACGACACATTTTATGCATTCATCGGAAGTCAATGAAAATTCATCAAATACTCTTATTGTATTCTCTAGCCAGAACTCGGCTAGCATCATCATTCATAGTAGCACGGAACTCTTCAGCCCTATATTTTCTGATCTTAACAATCGGTGGCTTGCTTAACTGAATCGGATTTGGTTGGGGCATGACAGGAATTTACGGAGGATTAGGCAGGTTGGGGGTTGTTGAACAGCCGAATTATTTCGAATATATTGGGTGAACCAATCATTCATCATCTGATAGAAGGCTTGTCTAGCCTCTCCAAAATGGCTACTCGTAGCCGGTTAGAATTGGATGGCATTGTTCCTTGAGCGGGAGCAAGTGCATTACTCTCGACATCATCAGCTACTGCTCGTTTGGGATTCATTTGCTATATAAAAACACATTTTCATTGTCAGGATTCATCAAACTATTGTAATTCATAAATATGGTATGTATAGCTAGACTCACATACGCTACATTAGTCCTAGAATCGACTAAACCGTAGCTCTAATACTAACCAAATGTAACACCCTAACACATATCTGTTGCTAGACTAGAGTAAAGACATTACAGAACATATCGGAGCAATTCACATTCATTTCATAATCAACATAGCATCAAAGTCATACATCATTATAGTGTCCCCTACGTTGGTCTACTAGACCTTAAAAATACTTTAGAAAGGGGTCGGGACTATATCGAACACATACAAAATTTTTTAAATCTTAAACATTTTCAAAGTTACAGAGGTCACACGCCCAAGTGAATAGGTTGTGTTCCCACACGGCATTAGCCACGCCCGTGTGACTAGGTCGTATGCCTTACAAAAACATTAGACATGCCCGTGTGACTAGGCCGTGTGCCTTACAAAAACATTAGACAAGCTCCTATGACTAGGCCGAGCAAAAACAGGTCATACATACTAACTTGTATACACGACCATATGACACGCCCGTATGCCAGGCCGAGTGAAAATTAGGGAGGTTACTGGCTTGGGTCACATTGCCAGTCACATGCCCATGTGTCTAGCCCATGCTAGAAACTAACTTGGGCACACGGCCTAGCACACGCCCGTGTGTGCGACTATGTGGTCTGCCCATGATCATTTCAAAAAGGCCATTGAGCAACACGGTTAAAACACACGCCCGTGTCCCTGCCCATGTGGGGAAAAGTAGGCCATTTACAAGGCCATAATGCCACCCTATAAGGGTCCTCCCTACAATAAACAAATAGGCACCAATTACACATCAAATTTCTACCATTTCACAATCAAAACATTCAACATTCATGTCATATCATTATCAACCAATCTCACGTTCATAACACATACCAATTCATGTCATTCCATAAGCCAAAAACATACCAAAACTTACCAAATTGACCATTTCTTTTGTCCAACCAAAAACACATCATAATGGCACATTTGCATCACATATCATATATCAAAATCAAACCATAAGCTCAAACACAAACTAGCCATATTACATGGCATGATTATACACTTTACAAAACATATTCAAATACCTCTAGCTCGTACATGCCATACTTTAATATTCATAATGTCAAAAGATACCAAAATAAGGTTTGATAGTGTGGTGATGATCCTCGATGATGCCTGAGCTCCCAGTAGCTTTGATATCTATAAAACAGTTGAAAAACACACAGAGTAAGCTTTCAAAAGCTTAGTAAGCCATATACAAATAAACTTATCATTCAAAACATGTAAGCATCATCAAATTACATATACTTCATGACCAAAAACTCTCTCAAATCACATAGTTCATATACATTTCACATATTCCCAATTCATTTACACATATAACATATTTTCTCATACTTATATTGCATATCATCACTTGTACATATACTTACCTTTTATTCTCAAACACAGTATACATTTCAAACGTACCTGAGTTGGATACACATCTCATATAACCATTCATTTCTCAAAATGCCCATTGAACCATTCGGAATCATAAGGATGCACTGATAGCTCGGAAAGCTCGTACAATGCCAACGTCTCAGACGTGGTCTTACATGTAATCAAATATCGATGCCACTGTCCTAGACAGGGTCTTACACAAAATCAAATACGATGCTGATGTCCCAGACTTGGTCTTACATGTAAATCATAAGTTGATGCCAACGTCCCAAACGTGGTCTTACACGAAAACACATATCGGATACTATGTCATGACATGTGTATCCTAACTATTCCCAGGGTTCGTACGGGGCTTTTTGGACATCAAAACACTGTCGATGCTTTAAAAGTTTCATATATTCATCTTCCAAATCCATTCAATTCATTTCGATAGAATATAAGCATAAATAAATTGATTCAAACACATTTATTTGGATCTTGACTTACCTCGTATGGAAATGAATGAAAACGAGTGACTCTTCAATGACTTTCGTTTCCCCTCGATCTAATTTTGTTTTTTTTTTGGTTATTGATCTATATAAATTCAAATTTAATTATTTTATTCAAAAAATATTCAAATCAATCCAAAAACACATATTTAGGACATTTTATAAATTAGCCCTCACATTTTCACATTTTCACATTTTAGTCCTTAATTCATAAAATTAAAAAATACATCAAATTTCTTTAAGCATATGCTTAGCCGAATTCTCATAGTGGTCATACAAGTCCACATATTTCATTTATTTTTTATTTTACTCCCTCGATTTACAATTTTCACAATTTAGCCCATTTTACTCAAATTCATCAAAAATTCAAAGACAAAATATGTTAACCCGATACATATCTTTAGTTTGCTAACATCAAACTTCATAAAACTCATAGTTTCATCAATAGCTCAACTCAAAATCATTAACAAATTCAGAAATTCAAACATGGGCTTGATAGTACTCTAAACAATGATCTCAAAAACATAGAAATTATAAAAAACGGAACAAAACTCATACCTTAATCAAATAAAACAATGGCCGAACCCTAGAAATCTTTTTCTCTTTTCTTTTTCTTCTATTTTCGGCAATGGATGAAATAAATAAGCTAAAATTTAGCTTTGCTTATAATTAATATAACATTAATATGCATTTTACCAATTTAACCTTATTATTAATCATAAAATAAACACCTATTGGACGGTTATTAAAGTCCATTAACCTTATCAATGGTCTATTTCAACATAAGGACCTCTCATTTAAAAAGACATAGCAAATAGGCACTTTAACAAATTGAGGGCCACTTTTACATTTTATGCGATTAGGTCATTTCTGTAAATTAAGCACACAATTGATAAAATTTTCATACGAAATTTTCACAGACATCAATTTACACATAATAGGCACGGAAAATATTATTAAAATATTTTTCTGAATCAAATTTATGGTCCCAAAACCACTATTCTGACTTGGGTCTAATCGGACTGTTACAATTAACAAGCTAAAACACATGGCTAATATCATAGCTCAAAACATATCAAAATGACACTAGCCTATACATGCCATTTACCATATATACGAAGCTTCCAAAAATACCAAAGAGATGATCGATAGTGTGATGACGTTTTCTGACGATCCTCGAGTCCGAGCTAGCTTCAATGATCTATAAAAATAAGGAAAGAACACACAAAGTAAGCTTTAAAAGCTTAGTAAGCCATAGACAAACAAAGTTATCATATGAATCACAATATTTCCATCACTAGGCCAAGTACAAGTAAACATATATAGATACACAGACCTTTCTCATTGAATACATATTCATTATCTCATGTTAACTCATCAATTACTTCACTTTCCATTAATCGTATAAATCTCGTACGTACCTGAGTCGTTTAACTTATTAACACCTTATTTCTTGACTTGTCTTTTCCCATTAAACCATTCGTAATCATTAAGGATAATTGAAAATCACATAAGCTCACACAACGCCATATCCCATATATATGGTCTTCCATGTTATCACATATCGATGCCAATGTCCCAGACATGATTTTACACGTAATTTCAATACAATGCCAATGTCCCAGACATGGTCTTACATGTATCACATCTCAATAACCTAATGTCATGACATTCATATCCTATATACTATTCCTAAGGTTCGTACGGGACTTTCAGATATCGTAACTCTGTTGATTCTTGCTTGTAAGTGCTCGTTTAACATTTATAACAATTCAATAGCAAGTAAACACATATAATTCAATTCAAATACATTTATTTGCATATGAACTTACCTCGTAATCGGAATAGACGAATTGGATTGATTACTCGATAACTTTCGATTTTCCCCGTCCAACTTTGATTTCTTTCTTTCAGGATCTATATAAATTCAAAATTAACTCTTTTATTCCTCAATTCATTCAATTTCATCCAAAGCACACAATTTGGGGAATTTTACACATTAAACCTATAATTTCACATTTCTTACAATTTAGTCCTTATTTCACAAAATCACAAATTACACAATTTCATTCTAATATCATGCTAGCCCAATTTCATATAGCTTCATATCATAACATATTTTCAATTATTTCACACATTTAATCACACAATTTTAACTTTTCACAAATTAGTTCTTTTTATGAAATTTCACTAAAAATCACTTTACAAAACATGATAATCTAACAACAAATACTCATTTTCCGTCATCAAACATTCAAGAACTCAAGCATTTATAAATGGCAATTTACAAAATCACCAAAAAATTCAGAAATTAGGGTACGGGCTAGCTAGTACTCAAAGCAACGATCATAATCATTAAAAATCGAGCTAAAACTCTACCTTAATCAAGGATTATACTAGCCGAAATTCACAAGCCCTAAAATGGATTCTTCGTCTTCAAATTTCGGTTATAGAAGATGATAATAATGTCAATTTTAACTTTGTTTTATTTTAATTAACCTTAAATACCAAATTACAAATTTAACCTTTATAATATAATATGAAAAGCTTATAATATATGCCCATAATCGTCCATCAAATTGTTGAATGGTCAAATAACCACATAAGGACCTCATTTTTAATTAATCAAAGTAAATAGGCACTTTAACTTATAGTATGCTAATTTTACATTTTACGCGATTTAGTCCTTTTCTCAATTTAACCACTTAAGCGATAGAATTAACACATGAAACTTTCACACATACATATTCACATGCTAAAAACATAAAAAATAATATTAAAATAATTTTTGACCACAGATTTGTGGTTTCGAAACCACTATTCTTATTTAGCTAAAACCGGGCTATTACACCCAAAACTTACCATTTTCTTGCACCAAAACTGACAAGTATATATCCACCAATCCAACATCATATTCACATAAAATTTGACATCAATCATGATATAAAAATACTCTTAACATAAACTTATATGCTAACATAATTCCAACAAACTAACATAATAAACACTTATGTGATTACCAAAATATTACTTCAAAAATAACCAAACTTAGGCCATCACTAGCCACCCCAATGGTTAGATTACAAAACAAGCCATCATTGACCAAATAAGCTTATACATGCCATTACACAAAAATGAGATTTCTAGTTATACCAAAATGAGATAGTGGGTAGTGTGATGGCTACTTTGACAGACTTTCAACCTTCACGAGCTTTGAGCACATGAAATAGGGAAAATTAAATGGAGTACGCATATGCTCAGTGAGTCTGTATAACAGAAAATAAACTTACCTGTCATATTTATTAATACAAGCATACATAAATTTACATTCCATCGATTTTGGGTAAGTTACCTAAACACATACACTTATTCTCATATGAATATCAAGTAAACATAGATGAGCTCATCACATTACAAGCTTCCATTAATTTAACCTTTTCACACTTCAAATGTCGTTTCCGTCAAACTATTGAAATCTCGATGGATATTCGGGTAATATACACATGTGCAAAAGTACCCATTAGGGTACATAATAAAAAGGCACACTATTGAGCCGTACATTTTACAGTAGGATTACCAGTCCAGGCTAAATCCTATCTGTAGCTTGTGCTCTAGAGAGCTTAATATGGATTACCAGTCCGAGCTAAATCCAATTTATAACTTAAGCTCAAGGGGACTTACATTAGAATTACCCATCCTAGCTAAATTCTATCTGCAACATATGCAATATTATTCTTAATCCATCGGAATTCAACATTGATGTAACACCCCAAACCCAGCCTAGACGTTATGTAACACCCCTCACCAGTACTCGACTCCGGGATAGGGTTCGAGGCATTACCAGGACTTTATATTTTGAAACGTACCAATTTGGGGCAGCAAGTTTTGCTCAAGTCTTAATCTTTTCATCCATGAACAACTCGTCCATTATATAAGCCTTCAAGGCCTATAACATACCTAGAGGCACTGCGGGACAAATTTGGGTACGTTCGATAAACCTTGGGCTCATTAGGAAATTTTTCCTTACCATAAAGTGTCACAAGGCCGTGTAGGTAGGCCGTGTGGACTCACACGCCCGTGTGACTTAGGGCACGCCCGTGCCCTTCAACCGTGGGCAACATTGATTTATCAACATGACCACGGTACACACCCATGTTGCCTGCCTGTGGATGACACTGTCTTTTTAACATGACTATGGTACACGCTCGTGTGGCCTACTCGTGTACAACTTTGAGCTAAAATTTTAAGTGCAGGGGACACACATTCATAGCATACGCCTATGGGAGGGAACCGTGTGTCACACACGGCCTAGACACACGCCCGTGTGTCTAACTATGTGGACTCTAATAGGCTATTTTCTAAGTCTTTAGTCACCCCTTTCTACTACTTGTGCTTAGTGGTTACCAAATTCAAAGTAAAACACAATTATACATGTAATAGCCCAAAATTGGGTCTAGTTGGAATAGAGGTTTCGGGACCACAAAATATGAGATATAAATAATTATTTTATGATTATTTTGAGGTCTATGATATGATTGCATGATTGTGTGAAAATTTCGTAAAGAAATTCTATGCATAAAGTGCTTAATTCGAAGTTAGGGACTAAATTGAATAAGTTGCAAAACTTGCATTCTAGAAGTTTCTAGTATAAAATTGATTTGAAATATTAATTAGGAGGTCTTAAATAGAAATTTGACCAATTTCTAAGTTATGGACAAAAATTGGACATGGATGGAATTTTTGGAAAGTTTAGTAGTAAGGGTATTTGGTCATTTAGGGGTAAAATGAATTAAAATACAAAATTAAAAGCCAATTTTGCTCATCTTCTTCACCATGGACGTGTATACCAAGGGAGACTCCATGGCGAGGGTTTTCAAGCTTCCCAAGCTCAATTGTAAGTCCGTTCTAACCCCGTTTTTCAAGTTCTTTACGTTTTTGGAGTCCTGGTAACTTGATTTAGCTTATGCTAGCAATAATTCAACCTAGGGTTCATATTTGGAAAATACCCATAGGTAAAATTTGTGTATTCTGGTGTTTTATGATACAATATGAGGTTTTACATTATGTTAGACAACTTGTGCAACTCGGTTTTAAGTGAAAACGAGCAAAAGGGCTTAATCGGTAAAAATACCTAATAGTCATAAGTATATGTTAGAGTGAGAATTTGATGTTTCCATAGAAGGGAAAAGTGATCATCATGTCATAAAACATAAGAATAAGGGATGAAGTTTAATTCCCGAGCCTAGGGGAAAAAGTGTAAATATGCAAAAGTTTAGGGGCAAAATTGTAATTTTTCTAAAGTTTGAGTTAAGGGCTGTTTTGAATAGTACATTAATTAAATAAGTAAAATATGATGTTTTAGATCCCGAAAAACGAGATTTGAACCTAGAATGAGAGAAAAATCAAAAATTGGGAAAGTTGGTAAAATGATCGTTTTAATATCAAGGTAAGTTCATATGTATAATAAGCATTAATTTATGCATGTTTCAATGTAAAATTGATATATTTACTATGATCTCCGAGGTGTTGAAAGTATGTAAGTTGGTATGATAATAATACAACAATAATGCTGTAATTTATATTTGAAAGTTAAATTTAGTGAATTACCTGAATTATGTTAAATTAAATGATTATGGTGCCAAGTTTATGAATTGATTTAAAAATATGTCTATGGTACATGAAGTGCATTGAATTATCATACATAAATGTGATTTCTATGATTATGGATATTATGGGAAATTGTAAGTTCATATGATTTTTAATAAGACAATGTGTAATTTAATGTTATTGCATTGATATTAAATGATATGTAAGTTTATATGTAAGTAATACATCACTATTACTTGTAATATGATATTTTATAAAAATATTGGAAATATTTTTGTGGATAATTACTTGATTGGTGAAATTGTTGGAAAAGCGAGAGAAATCCCGGTTGAACCTTCGAAAAGATTGGATGATACAGATGGTATGTAGCTAGGTCACATGTATAGTGCTGAGTGCACATCATGTGTACAAGAGAGCTACAAGACATTATGATGTAGCTAGGTCGCATGGGTGATACTATGTGTACACCATGTAGACAAGAGAGCTACGGGATATATGTAGCTAGGTCGCATGCGTGGTTCCAAGTGAAGGACACCATGTAGACAAGAGAGCTACGAGATAAACTGGCTAGGTCATATGGGTGTTACTAAGTGTTCACCATGTGTACAAGAGAGCCGAACTATATGATGGGTGGAGCTATGTGCTGAAACCACCAAGTATCGAGGATTGATCCGAAGTGTTCAACGGGAGACTCTCTATGTATTGCTTTGTGACAACCCAAAATTGACCCTAGTCGGGAAGTGGTTTCGGGACCGCTAAACCGAGTCACCGAAATGTTTGAATGTGATATTTATTGTCTAGAATATGTAATTATGAATGTGTGAAAATTTCAAGCTTCGATTTAGTCGATTGCATGTGAATTCAGTTAGTAGGATTTGTGTGACACTTTTGAAATGTGATAGGCTAATCTATGAGGATCTAATAGTGCATGTAATAAAAAGGGAGGACTTGCATGTCAAATTTCCCCCCCTAATTAGTAGTGGTCGGCCATGCTATGAGTGGAAACATGTCACAAACATGTTATGTGTGACAACCCAAATTAGACCCTGGTCGGAATGTGGTTTCGAGACCACATTATCGGGCCAAAAATTTATTTTCGTGTTTTAATTGCATAAATTGTTGTGTGACAGTGAATATATGAGAAATTAAATGCTTAATATTAGCATTAGGATTGTGAATTCATTCAAAAAGGACCTAGTTGACGAAGTTAGAAAAGATGATAGATGAATTATAAGGATTAACTAATAATAGGTTGAGGAAGCATGGCTTTGCATGTCAATTTGCCCATAAAATTCATGGTGGCCGGCCAAGGAGTGATGATGCTCCACTCATTCTGATTTAATATGTTTCTTTGGTGAACAAATGATGGGGATAATAATAGAAAAGGGAACAAAAAAAATGGGTGTCATACTTGCCATCTCCTAGCCGAAAAACCAAGAAAAAGAAGGGGAGAAAAGAACTTGGAAGGAATTCGGCCATTGCTTGTGCCTAGGGGGAGTGTTTGATGTTGTGGCATGAAAAATGAGGGAGTTTGAATGCTTAATAAGGAGGGAAGAAGGAGTGTTCATATTTTCTTTCTTTTGCAATTGTTCTAACTAGAGGAAGAAGAGGAAGCAAGATTCGGCCAAGGTGGTCCTTTAGACCAAGGTATGTTCAATGATATTTTTGGAAGCTTACCCTACCTTTGGGGTGATGAGTCTAGATTCTATCTATTCCATGGTTGGATTTGGGGTTGTTGGAGAGTTAGGATTCGGCTAAGGAGTTTAAAAATAAAAGCTAGTTGATACCTTGATGCTATTAGCATGCTAGTTATATGGATGTGTTAAGTTGCTTGTTATGTTAGCATGAAAGTTGAAAATTGTTAAGCTATTTTGTTGGAGGTGCCGAACTTAGGACTAGGAAGAGAATGAGTATTCGGCTAACATAGTGGAAAGGTGGTGTTGCCGATTGCTAGATTTAGACTAGGGGAGTGGCTATAATGGGCATTAAGATGTGGAACTTAAGAAATGTAGTTATATGTGGACTTAAATGATGTTATAGTTGACATTGTACATGTATACATGCATTTCGCCATGGTCTTTGCTTGAATTTGAGATTTGTAATGTGATTTTCCTAAATTGTCTATGAATTTTTGGTTGTTGATCCCATGGTAATGGTATATGAATCCATGAAAATTTAGTAAGGTTGCATTCGGCAACTTGCTTGGAATTAAAAATTGATGTCTAAGCTTAGGTGATTTCGATGATGATATATATATATTCATAAGTATATTTAGTTGATTCGGCTTTGGTAGTTGCATGAGGTTATTGGCCGAATATACTAACATACATATACATGTGAAATTGGATTGTAAATATTTAGCAAGGTGGTTAAACTAGTTAAATTATTGATTTAGCTCAAGGAGTTAAAGGAGGTGAATCGAGCAAAGGCAAAGAAAAGGTTATCGAGTAGCCGAGTTGGAACCGTCTTACCCAACACGAGGTAAGTCATTAAGCATGTAGTGGTATTATTTCAAATGGTCATAATGTGTATGTATTGATGCTGAATGGAATGAATAAATATACATATATATATATGCATTTACGTATGTGATGATGAAATTGTTGAATGAAAGAAAAGAGGTAAGATGTACTGAGTTGTTGATCTCGGCACTAAACGTGCGGGATAACCATTTATGACCATGAGATTGGCGCTAAGTGCGCGGGATTAAATTGTACAGCACTAAGTGTGCGATTCGACTATGTTGTACTAAGTGTGCGAAATGAATATGATGCACTAAGTGTGCGAATTGACCATGCGGCACTAAGTGTGCGAGTCTGACTATGTAGCACTAAGTGTGCGAATTGATTACGTAGCACTAAGTGTGCGAGTTGATTATATAGCACTGAGTGTGCGGGCTCAATATACATTCGTGAATCATTATGGACACTATGTGTGCGACACCATTGAGTCGATCGCGGACAGCGGATCGGGTAAGTGTCTTGAGTACATGGCTAATATGTGCTATGCTTATACTTGGTGTTGAGCTCGGTAAGTTGAACCTATGTGAAAACTATACTTGAAGTCACGTACATAAAAATTTATCGTAGAATGGGTGAAAGGCCGTTTTGTTGTTTGATTGTAACGAAAATAAATTGATTTATGAAAATGCTTCAATGTCCTATTGATGAGTATATGGATTGTGAATGCATGAATTGATATGAAATTGAATCGATAGGTTGGAGGAACTATGGCATGGTTCGGTATGGATGGAGTAAATTGTCTCATTCCATTTTGTTTCCTCTTGTGATAATGTTATTGATGTATAGTAGTGCATTGCTTATGACTTACTGAGTTATAAACTCACCCGGTGTTTCCTTGTCACCCATTATAGGTTGCTTGGACTCATCTATTTTTGCGGGGTCGGGCCGTCATCGAAGTCATCACACCGGATAGCAAGTTTTGGTACTTTCTTCTTAGTGTGCTTAGAAGATCATTTTGGCATGTATAAGCTAGTACGTTGTGTTTGAATTATGGCATGTAAACTTTAAGCCATGCGAAAATGGCACGAATGTTCGATTGAGTTGGATCAAGGGTAGGCATGAAATGGACCTAGTTACTTTCGTAACAGATGCTGGCAGCAGCAGTGTCATGAGATTGAAAAATCACTAAAAATAGTAGGACTGGAATTAATTGATGAATAAATTATGTAATCGAAGCTCGATGAGTCTGCTTTCATGAGGAAGTAACGAAAAGATCATATGGGCAGTATATTAAGAGATAATCAGATTTTTGTGGGACAGGACCAGAACGGTTTCTGGATTCCCTGCTCCGACTTCGGAAATTAATTATAAATTAACCAGAGATAATTAGGGGTCGTACCATATATGTACAGATTCCTCTCTGAGTCTAGTTTCATAGAAACAAACGGCATCAGTATTGAAGCCCCGTGCAGGGAGATATCCAAGTCGTAATGGGCAAAGGTCAGTGTAGTCGACCCCTGCAACTTGGGAGACTTTGACTAATAAACTGTACTAATTGGCCCAACCAAAAATTCTAGAAAAAAATACATAGATGGGTACATGAGTCTAGTTCTGGGAAAAATTACGAAACTGATTTTCGAGTTACGAAACTCAAGATATGATTTTAAAACGACTAGTACACAGATTGGGCAGTGTCTGGAAAATAAATTTTGTAAGGGGTAAAGCCAGTTAACACCTCGTGTTCGACTCCGGTGTCGGTTTCGGGTTCGGGGTGTTACATTTTATTGGTATCGGTG